>NW_024039780.1:0-183234 GCF_016077235.1 Cyprinodon tularosa | reverse complement strand
AAAAAACATTCTGATTTTTGGGGTTGATGATCTTCTTCTTTGCAAAACGATGATGTTGAAATCTCAGTGAAGTGAAGGAAATGTTGGGACCAAATTCAAAATTAAAGATCTTGGAAGCTTAAAACATTTTCTTGGCTTTGTTTTTGCCCAAAAACAAAAGGGAAGTCAAAATGAATCAAAAGAAATACATCACAAAAATTCTTGACAGATTTGACATGACCACTGCAAACCACGGACAACACCGTGTGAAATGAAAATGACATTTGACAATGAGGGTGAACCTGCTGATCCTAAGAAATACCGTGAAGTAATTGGAAGTTTGATTTATCTAATGACATCTACTAGACCAGATCTAAGTTTTGTTGTTAGTAAATTATCTCATACTTGTCTGAACCTAAAAAACAACACTGGGTGGCAGCTAAACATGTTTTGAGGTATTTGAAATGCACTGTGGATCAAGAGTTGTGTTTAGAAAGCAAGATGTGGATTTAAAGCTTGTGGCCTATAGTGATGCTGACTGGCAGCTGACCAAATGACAGGCGCAGTGTTACTGGTTACTGCTTTAGTTTGTCTGAGACTGGCCTGTTGTTTCATGGAAATCTAAGAAACAACCCACAGTTGCTTTATCAACATGTGAAGCCGAATACATGGCTCTATCTGCTACAACTCAGGAGAGCATGTATCTTGTGCATCTATTGAAAGGAATGGACACTTTGAACTTTACACCTGTGAATATTTTTGAGGACAACCAAGGTGCTATTGCCCTATCTAAAAACCCTGTGACTCGTCAGAGATGTAAGTACATTGACATAAGGTACCATTTTGTCCGCTCTGTTGTATCTGATGGAAACATTGTTCTTCATTATTGTCCCACCGATGATATGGTGGCAGATGTTTTTACTAAACCTGTAGCAAAAGTCAGGATGGACAAATTTAGATGTTTCCTTTTTGGCAGGTGAACAATGGACTGTACTGTTGTGAAATGAAGTTGAATGTACACTGTATGTAATATTTGTGTCAATTAAGGAACAAGTGGGGGTGTTGACATCTGTGTCCCTAATTGATCCTGTTATCCACTTATGGATGTGGGCGTGGTTTCCACACCGGTGTGCAATCAATAAATGGCAGCAGCTCATTCACAAAAATGATCGCATGCAGGCCAAACGAAATCTCATGTCTCTGTGTCGTATATTGCCTCTGTCTTATACCGGCTGATCAGCTCTTGTGGCGATGGCTGCACCACACTCAGACATCTGCAGCTGGTTCTGATCCGGTTCAGGCCGTTTACACTCAGACATCTGCAGCTGGGTCTGATCCGGTTCAGGCCGTTTACACTCAGACATCTGCAGCTGGTTCTGATCCGGTTCAGGCCGTTTACACTCAGACATCTGCAGCTGGGTCTGATCCGGTTCAGGCCGTTTACACTCAGACATCTGCAGCTGGTTCTGATCCGGTTCAGGCCGTTTACACCCAAACATCTGCAGCTGGTTCTGATCCGGTTCAGGCCGTTTACACTCAGACATCTACAGCTGGTTCTGATCCGGTTCAGGCCGTTTACACCCAAACATCTGCAGCTGGTTCTGATCCGGTTCAGGCCGTTTACACCCAAACATCTGCAGCTGGTTCTGATCCGGTTCAGGCCGTTTACACTCAGACATCTGCAGCTGGTTCTGATCCGGTTCAGGCCGTTTACACTCAGACATCTGCAGCTGGTTCTGATCCGGTTCAGGCCGTTTACACCCAAACATCTGCAGCTGGTTCTGATCCGGTTCAGGCCGTTTACACTCAGACATCTGCAGCTGGTTCTGATCCGGTTCAGGCTGTTTAGACCAAAACATCTGCAGCTGGTTCTGATCCGGTTCAGGCTGTTTAGACCAAAACATCTGCAGCTGGTTCTGATCCGGTTCAGGCTGTTTAGACCAAAACATCTGCAGCTGGTTCTGATCCGGTTCAGGCCGTTTACACTCAGACATCTGAAGCTGGTTCTGATCCGGTTCAGGCCGTTTACACTCAGACATCTGCAGCTGGTTCTGATCCGGTTCAGGCCGTTTACACTCAGACATCTGAAGCTGGTTCTGATCCGGTTCAGGCCGTTTACACTCAGACATCTGAAGCTGGTTCTGATCCGGTTCAGGCCGTTTACACCCAAACATCTGCAGCTGGTTCTGATCCGGTTCAGGCCGTTTACACTCAGACATCTGCAGCTGGTTCTGATCCGGTTCAGGCCGTTTACACCCAAACATCTGCAGCTGGTTCTGATCCGGTTCAGGCCGTTTACACTCAGACATCTACAGCTGGTTCTGATCCGGTTCAGGCCGTTTACACCCAAACATCTGCAGCTGGTTCTGATCCGGTTCAGGCCGTTTACACCCAAACATCTGCAGCTGGTTCTGATCCGGTTCAGGCCGTTTACACTCAGACATCTGAAGCTGGGTCTGATCCGGTTCAGGCCGTTTACACCCAAACATCTGCAGCTGGTTCTGATCCGGTTCAGGCCGTTTACACTCAGACATCTACAGCTGGTTCTGATCCGGTTCAGGCCGTTTACACCCAAACATCTGCAGCTGGTTCTGATCCGGTTCAGGCCGTTTACACCCAAACATCTGCAGCTGGTTCTGATCCGGTTCAGGCCGTTTACACTCAGACATCTGCAGCTGGTTCTGATCCGGTTCAGGCCGTTTACACTCAGACATCTGCAGCTGGTTCTGATCCGGTTCAGGCCGTTTACACCCAAACATCTGCAGCTGGTTCTGATCCGGTTCAGGCCGTTTACACTCAGACATCTGCAGCTGGTTCTGATCCGGTTCAGGCTGTTTAGACCAAAACATCTGCAGCTGGTTCTGATCCGGTTCAGGCTGTTTAGACCAAAACATCTGCAGCTGGTTCTGATCCGGTTCAGGCAGTTTAGACCAAAATATCTGCAGCTGGTTCTGATCCGGTTCAGGCCGTTTACACTCAGACATCTGCAGCTGGTTCTGATCCGGTTCAGGCCGTTTACACTCAGACATCTGCAGCTGGTTCTGATCCGGTTCAGGCTGTTTAGACCAAAACATCTGCAATTGGTTCTGATCCGGTTCAGGCTGTTTAGACCAAAACATCTGCAGCTGGTTCTGATCCGGTTCAGGCTGTTTAGACCAACACATCTGCAGCTGGTTCTGATCCGGTTCAGGCCATTTACACTCAGACATCTGCAGCTGGTTCTGATCCGGTTCAGGCCGTTTACACCCAAACATCTGCAGCTGGTTCTGATCCGGTTCAGGCCGTTTACACTCAGACATCTGCAGCTGGTTCTGATCCGGTTCAGGCCGTTTACACTCAGACATCTGCAGCTGGTTCTGATCCGGTTCAGGCCGTTTACACCCAAACATCTGCAGCTGGTTCTGATCCGGTTCAGGCCGTTTACACTCAGACATCTGCAGCTGGTTCTGATCCGGTTCAGGCCGTTAACACTCAGACATATGCAGCTGGTTCTGATCCGGTTCAGGCCGTTTACACCCAAACATCTGCAGCTGGTTCTGATCCGGTTCAGGCCGTTTACACCCAAACATCTGCAGCTGGTTCTGATCCGGTTCAGGCCGTTTACACTCAGACATCTGCAGCTGGTTCTGATCCGGTTCAGGCCGTTTACACCCAAACATCTGCAGCTGGTTCTGATCCGGTTCAGGCCGTTTACACCCAAACATCTGCAGCTGGTTCTGATCCGGTTCAGGCCGTTTACACTCAGACATCTGCAGCTGGTTCTGATCCGGTTCAGGCCGTTTACACTCAGACATCTGCAGCTGGTTCTGATTCGGTTCAGGCCGTTTACACTCAGACATCTGCAGCTGGTTCTGATCCGGTTCAGGCTGTTTAGACCAAAACATCTGCAGCTGGTTCTGATCCGGTTCAGGCTGTTTAGACCAAAACATCTGCAGCTGGTTCTGATCCGGTTCAGGCCGTTTACACTCAGACATCTGCAGCTGGTTCTGATCCGGTTCAGGCCGTTTACACTCAGACATCTGCAGCTGGTTCTGATCCGGTTCAGGCCGTTTACACTCAGACATCTGCAGCTGGTTCTGATCCGGTTCAGGCCGTTTACACTCAGACATCTGCAGCTGGTTCTGATCCGGTTCAGGCCGTTTACACTCAAACATCTGCAGCTGGTTCTGATCCGGTTTGGGCCTTTTACACTCAGACATCTGCAGCTGGTTCTGATCCGGTTCAGGCCGTTTACACTCAGACATCTGCAGCTGGTTCTGATCCGGTTCAGGCCGTTTACACTCAGACATCTGCAGCTGGTTCTGATCCGGTTCGGGCCGTTTACACTCAGACATCTGCAGCTGGTTCTGATCCGGTTCAGGCCGTTTACATTCAGACATCTGCAGCTGGTTCTGATCCGGTTCAGGCCGTTTACACTCAAACATCTGCAGCTGGTTCTGATCCGGTTCAGGCCATTTACATTCAGACATCTGCAGCTGGTTCTGATCCGGTTCAGGCCGTTTACACTCAAACATCTGCAGCTGGTTCTGATCCGGTTCAGGCCATTTACACTCAGACATCTGCAGCTGGTTCTGATCCGGTTCAGGCCATTTACACTCAGACATCTGCAGCTGGTTCTGATCCGGTTCAGGCCATTTACACTCAGACATCTGCAGCTGGTTCTGATCCGGTTCAGGCCATTTACACTCAGACATCTGCAGCTGGTTCTGATCCGGTTCAGGCCGTTTACACTCAGACATCTGCAGCTGGTTCTGATCCGGTTCAGGCCATTTACACTCAGACATCTGCAGCTGGTTCTGATCCGGTTCAGGCCGTTTACACTCAGACATCTGCAGCTGGTTCTGATCCGGTTCAGGCCGTTTACACCCAAACATCTGCAGCTGGTTCTGATCCGGTTCAGGCCGTTTACACTCAGACATCTGCAGCTGGTTCTGATCCGGTTCAGGCCGTTTACACTCAGACATCTGCAGCTGGTTCTGATCCGGTTCAGGCCATTTACACCCAAACATCTGCAGCTGGTTCTGATCCGGTTCAGGCCGTTTACACTCAGACATCTGCAGCTGGTTCTTATCCGGTTCAGGCCGTTTACACCCAAACATCTGCAGCTGGTTCTGATCCGGTTCAGGTCATTTACACCCAAACATCTGCAGCTGGTTCTGATCCGGTTCAGGCCGTTTACACTCAGACATCTGCAGCTGGTTCTTATCCGGTTCAGGCCGTTTACACCCAAACATCTGCAGCTGGTTCTGATCCGGTTCAGGCCGTTTACACCCAAACATCTGCAGCTGGTTCTGATCCGGTTCAGGCCGTTTACACCCAAACATCTGCAGCTGGTTCTGATCCGGTTCAGGCTGTTTACACTGTTGACATCTGTGTCCCTAATTGATCCTGTTATCCACTTATGGATGTGGGCGTGGTTTCCACACCGGTGTGCAATCAATAAATGGCAGCAGCTCATTCACAAAAATGATCGCATGCAGGCCAAACGAAATCTCATGTCTCTGTGTCGTATATTGCCTCTGTCTTATACCGGCTGATCAGCTCTTGTGGCGATGGCTGCACCAACAGGTTATGGGCCCAGTAAAGAGTTTGGGAGCCGATGGAATCGCTTATATTTTGACAGAGATGAAAAGAATTATGAACTGTGGGAAACCAAGTTTTTGGCGCACTTACGTCTGCTTGACCTCAAAAGCACAATCCTAAGTGAAGCCCCTGATGAGGACGCTCAAGGTGCAGAGGAAGACGCCAGTAAGAATGAAGAGGCCTACACAGTTCTAATTCAAGTGCTGGATGACAAAAGTTTGTCCCTTGTCATGAGAGATGCTGCTGATGACGGCAGGAAGGCGCTGCAGATCCACCGTGACCATTACGCAGGGAAGGGGAAGCCGCGCGTAATAAGTTTATACACGGAGCTCACATCTCTGCAAAAAGGTGTGAATGAAAGCGTCACGGACTAGGTAATTCGTGCAGAGACTGCTATTACAGCGCTGCGTAATGCAGGAGAGACTTTGAGTGACGGCTTGCTGACTGCAATGATTTTAAAAGGCCTGCCTGACGCATATAAACCATTCTCTGTACATATCACGCAGAGTGATGAAAAGTTGACCTTTGCTGAGTTTAAAACCAAACTGAGGAGCTATGAGAGCACAGAAAAGTTTGGCGCTTCTGGCTCCGCAGAGGACAGTGTAATGAAAGTCAGAGGGAGAGACACCTGGAGCAAGCTTACCTGTTTCGCCTGTGGTCAGAAGGGCCACAAAGCCGCTGACTGTGCGTCAGCTGCTGGAGAGCGCAGAGAGTCCAAGCAATGGTGCAGTTTCTGTAAGAGCGCAACGCACAAGGACGCACACTGTCGGCGCAGAAAGCGGGACAAAGTGAAGCAAGCGGTGGATGAGGAGGACCACACGTTCACTTTCAAGGTTCACCTGGAGGATGTCCCAGTCCAAGGACTCAAGGCGACGGGTCTGATGGTCGACTCGGGTGCTACAAAGCACATCATCACTGACATCGACAGGTTTGAACAGTTTGATCCAACTTTCAAGCCTCAGAGTCACACATTGGAGTTGGCTGATGGAGAGCGCGCCACTGGTGTTGCGCAAAGGAAAGGCACTGCAAAAGTGCGTCTAAGAGACAGTAAAGGCCGCATCGTGGATGTATCGCTGATGGAGGCGCTCTATGTGCCATCATTCTCCCAAGGCATCTTTTCTGTTAAAGCGGCTACAGCGCAGGGAGCGACAGTCATCTTCAAAGGACAGAATCGACTCATCCATAAGAACGGTACAAGTTTTGATATTCACACACATGACAGACTGTTCTATTTGAGTACTATGGATGATGCTGATAAATGCAATGCGTGTTATGATATTCAGACATGGCATGAAATTTTGGGACACTGTAATTATGATGATGTCTTAAAGTTGGAAAATGTAACAGAGGGGATGAAAATTAAAACGAGAAGTGAGAAGCCCAAAATGACATGTGAAGTGTGCATCAAAGGCAAATTTGCTCAGAGCTGAAATAGAGATCCAGATGAGAAGGCAAAGGGCATTCTAGAGCTTGTGCATGCAGACCTGGCTGGCCCTATAGAACCAGCAGGAAAAGATGGTTTCAAATTTGCTCTAGCATTCACTGATGATTATTCTGGAGCGGTGTTCACTTATTTTCTTAAAGCTAAGAGTGACACTGTTACAGCTACAGAGAAGTTCATTGCTGATGTGGCCCCTTATGGCAAAATTAAATGTATAAGGTCAATTTACCTCTAATGTCTTTCAGTCTTTGCTCTGTAAAAATGGCATTAGACATGAAACTTCAGCTCCTTATTCACCACATCAGAATGGGACAATTGAGAGGGCGTGGAGAACTTTATTTGAGATGGCTAGATGCATGCTTATTGAGAGTAACTTGCCAAAATACATGTGGACCTATGCAGTACAAGCAGCTGGCATTATCAGAAATAGATGCTACAATAAACGTCTTGGACAAACCCCATATTTTGTGTTGACTGGAAAGAAGCCAGACTTATCCAAAATGAGAGTGTTTGGGTCAGAGTGTTATGCTTACAAATATGACAAGAAAAAGTTGGACACATGCTGTGAAAAAGGAATATTTGTTGGATATGATAAATACAGTCCAGCTTATTTGGTTTTCAATCCGGAGACAAGAAAAGTAACAAAAAATAGACTTGTGAAGTTTGTTATAAAAAATTCTATTAATTGTGACACTCAGACAGATGATGACATTTATGAACATTATGAAACCAAAAAGAAAGTGGATATTCCACAACCAGAACTGGATAAAACAAAAGCAATCCCACCTGAAGTGAAAGTTGAGGTGAGTGAGACAAAACAGGAATGTGACAGTGAGAGTAGTACTCGTTATCCGAAGAGAGAGGAGAGCCCCTCGCTATTATACAGATTGCGACTACAAAGTGAAATGTGACGAAGATCTGGAAGTGACAAATATTGATTATTGTTATCGTGTGACTTGCGATGTTCCCCAGACTTTAAAAGAAGCTTTGAGCTCTTCTGAGTCAGAACAGTGGGCCAAAGCCATGAGAGAGGAAATGGACTCTTTAATAGAGAATGATACGTTTACATTGACAACCTTACCAGAGGGTAAACATGCAGTGGGGGGTAGATGGGTTTATGCTGTTAAAGAAAATCCAGTGGAAACTATTTACAAAGCCAGATATGTAGCAAAAGGCTATAGTCAACTGGCTGGTTTAGACTATAACGAAACCTTTTCACCTACTGCTGATATGACCTCTGTTCGCGTTCTGATGCAGCTTGCAGTACAGTACAGTTTGGAGCTACATCAGATGGATGTTAAAACAGCATATCTCCATGCCCCTATAGACTGTGAGATTTACATGGAGCAGCCTGAAGGGTTTGAGGTAAAATCTGAAAGAGGAGAAAAACTGGTGTGTAAACTGAATAAGTCACTATACGGTTTGAAGCAGTCAGGACGAAACTGGAATAAGATGCTACATGACTTCCTTATTGAAAATGGTTTTGTTCAGAATACTGCAGACTATTGTGTTTATTGTAAGACAGTTGGAAATGAAAGAATCATTCTGATTATTTGGGTTGATGATCTTCTTCTTGCAACGAGTGATGTTGAAATGCTCAGTGAAGTGAAGGAAATGTTGGGGACCAAATTCAAAATTAAAGATCTTGGAAGCTTAAAACATTTTCTTGGCATTGATTTTGCCCAAGACAAAAGGGGAAGTCAAAATGAATCAAAAGAAATACATCACAAAAATTCTTGACAGATTTGACATGACTCACTGCAAACCACGGACAACACCGTGTGAAATGAAAATGACATTTGACAATGAGGGTGAACCTGCTGATCCTAAGAAATACCGTGAAGTAATTGGAAGTTTGATTTATCTAATGACATCTACTAGACCAGATCTAAGTTTTGTTGTTAGTAAATTATCTCAGTACTTGTCTGAACCTAAAAAACAACACTGGGTGGCAGCTAAACATGTTTTGAGGTATTTGAAATGCACTGTGGATCAAGAGTTGTGTTTTAGAAAGCAAGATGTGGATTTAAAGCTTGTGGCCTATAGTGATGCTGACTGGGCAGCTGACCAGAATGACAGGCGCAGTGTTACTGGTTACTGCTTTAGTTTGTCTGAGACTGGGCCTGTTGTTTCATGGAAATCTAAGAAACAACCCACAGTTGCTTTATCAACATGTGAAGCCGAATACATGGCTCTATCTGCTACAACTCAGGAGAGCATGTATCTTGTGCATCTATTGAAAGGAATGGACACTTTGAACTTTACACCTGTGAATATTTTTGAGGACAACCAAGGTGCTATTGCCCTATCTAAAAACCCTGTGACTCGTCAGAGATGTAAGTACATTGACATAAGGTACCATTTTGTCCGCTCTGTTGTATCTGATGGAAACATTGTTCTTCATTATTGTCCCACCGATGATATGGTGGCAGATGTTTTTACTAAACCTGTAGCAAAAGTCAGGATGGACAAATTTAGATGTTTCCTTTTTGGCAGGTGAACAATGGACTGTACTGTTGTGAAATGAAGTTGAATGTACACTGTATGTAATATTTGTGTCAATTAAGGAACAAGTGGGGGTGTTGACATCTGTGTCCCTAATTGATCCTGTTATCCACTTATGGATGTGGGCGTGGTTTCCACACCGGTGTGCAATCAATAAATGGCAGCAGCTCATTCACAAAAATGATCGCATGCAGGCCAAACGAAATCTCATGTCTCTGTGTCGTATATTGCCTCTGTCTTATACCGGCTGATCAGCTCTTGTGGCGATGGCTGCACCACACTCAGACATCTGCAGCTGGTTCTGATCCGGTTCAGGCCGTTTACACTCAGACATCTGCAGCTGGGTCTGATCCGGTTCAGGCCGTTTACACTCAGACATCTGCAGCTGGTTCTGATCCGGTTCAGGCCGTTTACACCCAAACATCTGCAGCTGGTTCTGATCCGGTTCAGGCCGTTTACACTCAGACATCTACAGCTGGTTCTGATCCGGTTCAGGCCGTTTACACCCAAACATCTGCAGCTGGTTCTGATCCGGTTCAGGCCGTTTACACCCAAACATCTGCAGCTGGTTCTGATCCGGTTCAGGCCGTTTACACTCAGACATCTGCAGCTGGTTCTGATCCGGTTCAGGCCGTTTACACTCAGACATCTGCAGCTGGTTCTGATCCGGTTCAGGCCGTTTACACCCAAACATCTGCAGCTGGTTCTGATCCGGTTCAGGCCGTTTACACTCAGACATCTGCAGCTGGTTCTGATCCGGTTCAGGCTGTTTAGACCAAAACATCTGCAGCTGGTTCTGATCCGGTTCAGGCTGTTTAGACCAAAACATCTGCAGCTGGTTCTGATCCGGTTCAGGCTGTTTAGACCAAAACATCTGCAGCTGGTTCTGATCCGGTTCAGGCCGTTTACACTCAGACATCTGCAGCTGGTTCTGATCCGGTTCAGGCCGTTTACACTCAGACATCTGCAGCTGGTTCTGATCCGGTTCAGGCCGTTTACACTCAGACATCTGCAGCTGGTTCTGATCCGGTTCAGGCTGTTTAGACCAAAACATCTGCAATTGGTTCTGATCCGGTTCAGGCTGTTTAGACCAAAACATCTGCAGCTGGTTCTGATCCGGTTCAGGCTGTTTAGACCAAAACATCTGCAGCTGGTTCTGATCCGGTTCAGGCCGTTTACACCCAAACATCTGCAGCTGGTTCTGATCCGGTTCAGGCCGTTTACACTCAGACATCTGCAGCTGGTTCTGATCCGGTTCAGGCCGTTAACACTCAGACATATGCAGCTGGTTCTGATCCGGTTCAGGCCGTTTACACCCAAACATCTGCAGCTGGTTCTGATCCGGTTCAGGCCGTTTACACCCAAACATCTGCAGCTGGTTCTGATCCGGTTCAGGCCGTTTACACTCAGACATCTGCAGCTGGTTCTGATCCGGTTCAGGCCGTTTACACCCAAACATCTGCAGCTGGTTCTGATCCGGTTCAGGCCGTTTACACCCAAACATCTGCAGCTGGTTCTGATCCGGTTCAGGCCGTTTACACTCAGACATCTGCAGCTGGTTCTGATCCGGTTCAGGCCGTTTACACTCAGACATCTGCAGCTGGTTCGGATCCGGTTCAGGCTATTTAGACCAAAACATCTGCAGCTGGTTCTGATCCGGTTCAGGCCGTTTACACTCAGACATCTGCAGCTGGTTCTGATCCGGTTAAGGCTGTTTACACCCAAACCTCTGCAGCTGGTTCTGATCCGGTTCAGGCCGTTTACACCCAAACATCTGCAGCTGGTTCTGATCCGGTTCAGGCAGTTTACACCCAGACATCTGCAGCTGGTTCTGATCCGGTTCAGGCCGTTCACACTCAAACATTTGCAGTTGGATCTGATCCGGTTCAGGCCGTTAACACCCAAACATCTGCAGCTGGTTCTGATCCGGTTCAGGCAGTTTACACCCAGACATCTGCAGCTGGTTCTGATCCGGTTCAGGCAGTTTACACCCAGACATATGCAGCTGGTTCTGATCCGGTTCAGGCCGTTCACACTCAAACATCTGCAGTTGGATCTGATCCGGTTCAGGCCGTTAACACCCAAATATCTGCAGCTGGTTCTGATCCGGTTCAGGCAGTTTACACCCAGACATCTGCAGCTGGTTCTGATCCAGTTCAGGCCGTTTACACCCAAACATCTGCAGCTGGTTCTGATCCGGTTCAGGCCATTTACACTCAGACATCTGCAGCTGGTTCATATCCGGTTCAGGCAGTTTACACCCAGACATCTGCAGCTGGTTCTGATCCGGTTCAGGCCGTTCACACTCAGACATCTGCAGCTGGTTCTGATCCGGTTCAGGCAGTTTACACCCAGACATCTGCAGCTGGTTCTGATCCGGTTCAGGCCGTTAACACCCAGACATCTGCAGCTGGTTCTGATCCGGTTCAGGCAGTTTACACCCAGACATCTGCAGCTGGTTCTGATCCGGTTCAGGCCGTTTACACCCAGACATCTGCAGCTGGTTCTGATCCGGTTCAGGCCGTTTACACCCAAACATCTGCAGCTGGTTCTGATCCGGTTCAGGCCATTTACACTCAGACATCTGCAGCTTGTTCTGATCCGGTTCAGGCCGTTTACACCCAAACATCTGCAGCTGGTTCTGATCCGGTTCAGGCCGTTTACACCCAAACATCTGCAGCTGGTTCTGATCCGGTTCAGGCCATTTACACTCAGACATCTGCAGTTGGATCTGATCCGGTTCAGGCCGTTTACACCCAGACATCTGCAGCTGGTTCTGATCCGGCTCAGGCCTTTTACACTCAGACATCTGCAGCTGGTTCTGATCCGGTTCAGGCCGTTTACACCCAAACATCTGCAGCTGGTTCTGATCCGGTTCAGGCAGTTTACACCCAGACATCTGCAGCTGGTTCTGATCCGGTTCAGGCCGTTCACACTCAAACATTTGCAGTTGGATCTGATCCGGTTCAGGCCGTTAACACCCAAACAACTGCAGCTGGTTCTGATCCGGTTCAGGCCGTTTACACCCAAACATCTGCAGCTGGTTCTGATCCGGTTCGGGCCATTTACACTCAGACATCTGCAGCTGGTTCTGATCCGGTTCAGGCAGTTTACACCCAGACATCTGCAGCTGGTTCTGATCCGGTTCAGGCCGTTCACACTCAGACATCTGCAGCTGGTTCTGATCCGATTCGGGCCGTTAACACCCAGACATCTGCAGCTGGTTCTGATCCGGTTCAGGCCGTTAACACCCAGACATCTGCAGCTGGTTCTGATCCGGTTCAGGCAGTTTACACCCAGACATCTGCAGCTGGTTCTGATCCGGTTCAGGCCGTTTACACCCAGACATCTGCAGCTGGTTCTGATCCGGTTCAGGCAGTTTACACCCAGACATCTGCAGCTGGTTCTGATCCGGTTCAGGCCGTTAACACCCAGACATCTGCAGCTGGTTCTGATCCGGTTCAGGCAGTTTACACCCAGACATCTGCAGCTGGTTCTGATCCGGTTCAGGCCGTTAACACCCAGACATCTGCAGCTGGTTCTGATCCGGTTCAGGCAGTTTACACCCAGACATCTGCAGCTGGTTCTGATCCGGTTCAGGCCGTTTACACCCAGACATCTGCAGCTGGTTCTGATCCGGTTCAGGCCGTTTACACCCAAACATCTGCAGCTGGTTCTGATCCGGTTCAGGCCATTTACACTCAGACATCTGCAGCTTGTTCTGATCCGGTTCAGGCCGTTTACACCCAAACATCTGCAGCTGGTTCTGATCCGGTTCAGGCCGTTTACACCCAAACATCTGCAGCTGGTTCTGATCCGGTTCAGGCCGTTTACACCCAAACATCTGCAGCTGGTTCTGATCCGGCTCAGGCCTTTTACACCCAGACATCTGCAGCTGGTTCTGATCCGGTTCAGGCCGTTTACACTCAGACATCTGCAGCTGGTTCTGATCCGGTTCAGGCCATTTACACCCAAACATCTGCAGCTGGTTCTGATCCGGTTCAGGCCGTTTACACTCAGACATCTGCAGCTTGTTCTGATCCGGTTCAGGCCGTTTACACCCAAACATCTGCAGCTGGTTCTGATCCGGTTCAGGCCGTTTACACCCAAACATCTGCAGCTGGTTCTGATCCGGTTCAGGCCGTTTACACCCAAACATCTGCAGCTGGTTCTGATCCGGCTCAGGCCTTTTACACCCAGACATCTGCAGCTGGTTCTGATCCGGCTCAGGCCGTTTACACCCAGACATCTGCAGTTGGATCTGATCCGGTTCAGGCCGTTTACACCCAGACATCTGCAGCTGGTTCTGATCCGGCTCAGGCCTTTTACACTCAGACATCTGCAGCTGGTTCTGATCTGGCTCAGGCCTTTTACACCCAGACATCTGCAGCTGGTTCTGATCTGGCTCAGGCCGTTTACACCCAGACATCTGCAGCTGGTTCTGATCCGGCTCAGGCCTTTTACACTCAGACATCTGCAGCTGGTTCTGATCCGGTTCAGGCCGTTTACACTCAGACATCTGCAGCTGGTTCTGATCCGGCTCAGGCCGTTTACACCCAAACATCTGCAGCTGGTTCTGATCCGGTTCAGGCCGTTTACACTCAGACATCTGCAGCTGGTTCTGATCCGGCTCAGGCCGTTTACACCCAAACATCTGCAGCTGGTTCTGATCCGGCTCAGGCCGTTTACACCCAAACATCTGCAGCTGGTTCTGATCCGGCTCAGGCCGTTTACACCCAAACATCTGCAGCTGGTTCTGATCCGGTTCAGGCCGTTTACACTCAGACATCTGCAGCTGGTTCTGATCCGGCTCAGGCCGTTTACACCCAAACATCTGCAGCTGGTTCTGATCCGGTTCAGGCCATTTACACCCAAACATCTGCAGCTGGTTCTGATCCGGTTCAGGCTGTTTACACTCAAACATCTACAGCTGGTTCTGATCCGGTTCAGGCCGTTTACACTCAGACATCTGCAGCTGGTTCTGATCCGGCTCAGGCCTTTTACACTCAGACATCTGCAGCTGGTTCTGATCCGGTTCAGGCCGTTTACACTCAGACATCTACAGCTGGTTCTGATCCGGTTCAGGCCGTTTACACTCAGACATCTGCAGCTGGTTCTGATCCGGCTCAGGCCTTTTACACTCAGACATCTGCAGCTGGTTCTGATCCGGTTCAGGCCTTTTACACTCAGACATCTGCAGCTGGTTCTGATCCGGCTCAGGCCTTTTACACTCAGACATCTGCAGCTGGTTCTGATCCGGTTCAGGCCGTTTACACTCAGACATCTGCAGCTGGTTCTGATCCGGCTCAGGCCGTTTACACCCAAACATCTGCAGCTGGTTCTGATCCGGTTCAGGCCGTTTACACTCAGACATCTGCAGCTGGTTCTGATCCGGTTCATGTCAGTGTCAGGTAGCAGCATGCTATCAGCAACCTGTTCTGGTTCTGATCCAAAGGTCAGAGGTGAGTTTGGGTTTAGCAGATGGTTCCCAACAGAACCAACAGGACTTCCTGGTTAGGCAGAACCAGGAGGAACCAGGCTCATGCAGGTCTGGGTCCAGAACCTTCTCGTCCCGCCTGGGTTCGGTTCTACAGGGATGGACCTGAACCGTGTTCAGGACTGCTCAGCAGTCTTTTGTAGAACCGCTGGTTCTGCTGTAGAACTATCCTGCAAAAAGCCCTCAGCGCGGTCTGACAGGCTGAGAAAAACCCGCTTCATGTTCTGATGGTAGTAGAAGCTGTTTGGGATTTAATATCACATCCTTTTGGGTTTGGTTCTGACAAACAGAACCTGGATCTGGTAGAAAGAACCTTTAATCAGGCGGTAATGTGATTAACTTCTGATGGCAGCTGAGAGAATCAGGAGGAAACCTGAGAGACCAGAAGGGTCTGTCCTGATCCAGACCATCACTGGGAATCATTTCACTTCTGGGTTTGAAAATAATGACCCGGTTCCGGTTTGGGTCCACTGAAGCGTTCAGCAGAGCATCAGAACTTCGAATCACTGAAACTGGACCAGGCTGTGGATCCCAAAGGGATAAAAAGAAAGATGGCTGATGAGATGAAAGATGTCCGGTCAGCATTAAATAATCAATGGATCATTATTTATACCTAAAATCAATACGTTCGTGGTGATTTAAAGTCGTAATGAAGCGGCTGTTCCAACTGTTGCATTTCCGAATTCTCCTGAGTGGTGCCCGACTTTACACGAGTGAATAAAGTGAATTTGATTGGTCGATTATCTAGGGGGCGGGATGTTGTGGCTGGTTTGTCGGAAGCTGGCTGCATCAGCTCATCTGCAGCAGCCAGAGCTAACGTTAGCCCGTCTGCAGCGGCCGGTCTAACGTTAGCCCTGATAAAGAGATCATTTATATACATGTTTAAGCCAGAATGATTTGACCTTTAAATATGATTTCCATTCAAGTTTAAAGAATTTAGCGTTAATCAGTAAAACAGTGGCGATCTCTGAGTCTGGGAGCGGCCATTTTCCCCCAAATATAGTAGCCCCTCCCTCCTGCCATCTTCCAGCAGTGACGTCACGGTGCGGTAAGCCTAGCGCCATTCTCCCCGCTTTCCAAGCTAAATCAATGGGAACTACTAGACACATCTGCAATCAACAACAATTATTGAAGATTTCCAGAGGACTTCACCATTGAAATTCACCAGAGCTATAGTGAAACTGACAAAGATAAACATCTAATCATAAATGCTTATTATGGATTTAAGCCCAAGTGTTTCTTTTTTATAGTGGGCTAAAACACTTAGAGGCCGTGTTGACATACGAGGCTTAAACGAGCTCCAGTCAGATTTGTTTTTTGTTTTTTGGTTAATTATGGCTCTTTGAACAGTTTGGGTTGCTGAACCCTGGACCAGGGACAGTGCTGTGCAGCCAGCGGCCTCTAGGGGCGCTAAACCTGGGAGGTGCAGATGCTACCAGGTTGCTTTAATTACACACTGGAAAAAATCTAAATCTAGATAAGTAATTATTTCTTAAAATAAATGCATTTGTTCTTGGATTGAGGAGATAAAAGAGACTCTTTGCTAATGGAACAAGACAATTTGCATTTCAAATAAAAATAAAAACAATTTAATTGTCTTATTTCAAGTGCATATTATCTAATTACCTTATTTTAAGAGTAAACATCCTCATTCCATTAGCTAATCATCTTATTTACCTGCTCAAATTAAGGATAAATACACCTAATTTAAGAATTTTTTTACTTATATCTAGATTTTTCCGGCGCATTTCAGCTGTGAAAAATCATTAAAGGTTTAACCCTTTATAGCGCACTCAGTGAAACGCTTTTAAAATCCAAATTTCCAGACAATTGTTATTGGAATCCACCTTATTACTTTTGGAACATTTAATGCTAACCCTGCAAGAATATATGAGTAAAAATACCAAAATTGCTTCTATAAGAAATTCCCTCTGAGAGTAAAAGAAACACTTTTTCTTTGGTCTAATATAACCTTAGAGGCATTAATGCTGATAGCGGCACTGACAGTTTTAGTTTATAAACTTAAATATAATTGTTAACTAGACTCATTAACTTTTTAACTTTACTTTTTAGCTTTTCAATTATCATTAAACGGCTCATTTAATTGATCAAATGCCAAAATCAGATGTACAGCCATGTAGCAGGATCTATGCTGAATGGCTGGATATAGAACTAGTGCTTCTAGAGCTCACTGACCAAACTTGGCCTATAAAGGGACTTCAGGGCCTTGAAGCTGGATTCTGATTGGCTGTTTGATTTAAACCCAGTTTATTGGTGTTTGATGTTTCCTCTGGAGGCTTCGACCAAAAGTCGGATTTAATTTCTGAAAAACCAGCAGGTCTGCAGCTCAAACATGTTTTTATGCTTTAACTTCTCAGAGACTCTGTGCTGCGGGTTCCAGCCGGGTTCTGAGGGCGGTTCTGGTGAATCCGCTCAGTGTCCCATCAGAACCAGGCCTGAAACGTGACCCAGCAGAGCAGGAACACGCTCTGCAGCCAGGAGCACAAGGTCACAAGCTCTGCATTGTCCAGCCCCACGGCGCCGCCTCTGATCCCGGATCCTGGCTGTCAGAGTTCAGAACGGGGACAGGGGGTAGGGGGGGTCCGGGTGGACCGGCAGGGCCCTGGGGGGGGGGGTCGGAATGTAAAGAGCGGAGGTTTCTAATTGGACCGGGAGTCACGGCTGATGCTCCGACTCAAAGAGAGCAGAGAACAGATGGAGAGGCGATGAAGGGAGAGTGTGGAGGGCGGCGGGGAAGTGAACCTGAAAACATCAGCAGATTATCTGGAGGTCCTGGGGGGGGGGGGGTAAAGAACCGCTCCGGAGCCGTCAGGCTAAAATGATCCCAATGATCCGGATCAGAACCGGAACGCTGCCCCGGTCGGTGGGAACGTCTTCACTTCGAGACGTTCTCCAGAACCATCTGCTCACAACCAGCTGATCGTCTGCAGGAAGCTTCAGCTCCACATCATGATGCCCACCCCACCGTGCCTCACAGCAGGAGCTTCTGAATCACTCAAACCTTCTGTCAGCAGAAAGTTTTCCTTCTTCTCTGGGAAAAACATCTAGAAATCAGTAAACATTTCTTAAAATAAGGATATTTACTCTTAATTCAAGCAGCTAAATGAGAAAGTTTGCCAGTAGAATGAGGAGACAAGGCCACTGTTTCTTATTTTAAATGTAAAATGTTTGTTGCATTGGTAAAATATCTCCTTTTCCTCTTCAATCCAAGATTAAATGCACTTATTTTAAGAAAAAATGACTGATCTAGATTTTTCCGGGGTTTGTGGTGAAGTTCAGCAGAGGTTCTGGAGGTTCTGACCCAGTCTGCTGCGATGCACCGAACTGGACCAATCAGAACCCGGTTTAAAGGTTTTCTTTGCAAAGAAGCTTTTTCAGTCTGAGGAACGTTTGACCTTCTGCCATTTTCTCCTCAGTATCTCCATCCTGAAGGCCTCAGAGAGCATCACCAAGGCGCCGTCCACTAAGGATCTCTGAATGCGACCCGGTTGATCTGCTGGGATGATCTGGACCTGATCCAGAACCCAGGTTAGGTCTTCATTCAGCAGCTCAGCTAACTTTCTGGACCACAGTCCTCCTGGTGTCCAGAAGCTGCAATCAGAGACATGGAGAAGCTCAGGAGGCCAGTTGGATGGAAAAGATGGCGGAGGTCTGCAGGCGTGGGTGAGGAAGAGGAGGGTGGGGTGCTCGGCGGTGAGTCACCTCCAGCTGGACCATCTCCGTTCAAACCAGGACCGCCGGTTCTGATGATGAGTCAGAGCTCAGCTCCTAAACAGGACGGGGTTCATGTCCAGCTCCTTCCAGAACATTCTGGACCTCCTCCTCGATGGTCCAGGACAGAACATCTCCAACAGAACAGGTGCTTCCCGTCACCCTCTGTTGGTTCAGATGTTTCTGGTTCAGGTTCTGAATAACGTTCCAGAACTGGTTCTGATTCGGTTCTGACGGGCCTGCTCAGAAGATTCTCCTGCTGACAGCGGAGCTCCTGATGGAGACCAAAGTCAGGAAGAAGAGGCTGGAAAGAAGGTCTGAAGTTCTGCTGATGTTCTGTCAGACCAACATACCCCATCAGACCAGCATACGCCATCAGACCAGCATACCCCATCAGACCAGCATACCCCATCAGACCAGCATACGCCATCAGACCAGCATACGCCATCAGACCAGCATACCCCATCAGACCAGCATACCCCATCAGACCAACATACGCCATCAGACCAACATACGCCATCAGACCAACATACCCCATCAGACCAGCATACGCCATCAGACCAGCATACGCCATCAGACCAGCATACGCCATCAGACCAACATACGCCATCAGACCAGCATACGCCATCAGACCAGCATACGCCATCAGACCAACATACGCCATCAGACCAGCATACGCCATCAGACCAACATACGCCATCAGACCAGCATACGCCATCAGACCAGCATACGCCATCAGACCAGCATACCCCATCAGACCAGCATACGCCATCAGACCAACATACCCCATCAGACCAGCATACCCCATCAGACCAGCATACAGTTAAACTAAAGAGATAAATTAAAGAGATAAATTAATGAGATAAACTAAAGAGATAAACTAAAGGTATAAACTAAAGGTATAAACTAAAGAGATAAATTAAAGAGATAAATTAATGAGATAAACTAAAGAGATAAACTAAAGGTATAAACTAAAGGTATAAACTAAAGAGATAAACTAAAGAGATAAACTAAAGAGATAAACTAAAGAGATAAATTAAAGAGATAAACTAAAGAGATAAACTAAAGAGATAAACTAAAGAGATAAACTAAAGAGATAAATTAATGAGATAAACTAAAGAGATAAACTAAAGGTATAAACTAAAGAGATAAACTAAAGAGATAAACTAAAGAGATAAATTAAAGAGATAAATTAATGAGATAAACTAAAGAGATAAACTAAAGGTATAAACTAAAGAGATAAACTAAAGAGATAAACTAAAGAGATAAACTAAAGAGATAAATTAAAGAGATAAATTAATGAGATAAACTAAAGGTATAAACTAAAGAGATAAACTAAAGAGATAAACTAAAGAGATAAACTAAAGAGATAAACTAAAGAGATAAATTAAAGAGATAAATTAATGAGATAAACTAAAGAGATAAACTAAAGGTATAAACTAAAGAGATAAACTAAAGAGATAAACTAAAGAGATAAACTAATGAGATAAACTAAAGAGATAAACTAAAGGTATAAACTAAAGAGATAAACTAAAGAGATAAACTAATGAGATAAACTAAAGAGATAAACTAAAGGTATAAACTAGAGATTAACTAAAGAGATAAATTAATGAGATAAACTAAAGAGATAAATTAATGAGATAAACTAAAGGTATAAACTAAAGAGATAAACTAAAGAGATAAACTAAAGAGATAAACTAAAGAGATAAACTAAAGAGATAAATTAAAGAGATAAATTAAAGAGATAAATTAATGAGATAAACTAAAGAGATAAACTAAAGGTATAAACTAAAGAGATAAACTAAAGAGATAAACTAAAGAGATAAACTAAAGAGATAAATTAAAGAGATAAATTAATGAGATAAACTAAAGGTATAAACTAAAGAGATAAACTAAAGAGATAAACTAAAGAGATAAACTAAAGAGATAAACTAAAGAGATAAATTAAAGAGATAAATTAATGAGATAAACTAAAGAGATAAACTAAAGGTATAAACTAAAGAGATAAACTAAAGAGATAAACTAAAGAGATAAACTAATGAGATAAACTAAAGAGATAAACTAAAGGTATAAACTAAAGAGATAAACTAAAGAGATAAACTAATGAGATAAACTAAAGAGATAAACTAAAGAGATAAACTAAAGGTATAAACTAGAGATTAACTAAAGAGATAAACTAAAGAGATAAACTAATGAGATAAACTACAGAGATAAACTAATGAGATAAACTACAGAGATAAACTAAAGGTATAAACTAGAGATAAACTAAAGAGATAAACTAAAGAGATAAACTAATGAGATAAACTAATGAGATAAACTAAAGAGTTAAACTAAAGAGATAAACTAATGAGATAAACTAAAGAGTTAAACTAAAGAGATAAACTAATGAGATAAACTAAAGAGATAAACTAATGAGATAAACTAAAGAGATAAACTAATGAGATAAACTAAAGAGATAAACTAATGAGATAAACTAAAGAGATAAATTAAAGAGATAAACTAATGAGATAAACTAAAGAGATAAACTAAAGGTATAAACTAAAGAGATAAACTAAAGAGATAAACTAATGAGATAAACTAAAGAGATAAACTAAAGAGATAAACTAAAGGTATAAACTAGAGATTAACTAAAGAGATAAACTAATGAGATAAACTACAGAGATAAACTAATGAGATAACTACAGAGATAAACTAAAGGTATAAACTAGAGATAAACTAAAGAGATAAACTAAAGAGATAAACTAATGAGATAAACTAATGAGATAAACTAAAGAGTTAAACTAAAGAGATAAACTAAAGAGATAAACTAATGAGATAAACTAAAGAGATAAACTAATGAGATAAACTAAAGAGATAAACTAAAGAGATAAACTAAAGAGATAAACTAAAGAGATAAACTAAAGAGATAAACTAAAGAGATAAATTAAAGAGATAAACTAAAGAGATAAACTAAAGGTATAAACTAAAGAGATAAACTAAAGAGATAAACTAAAGAGATAAATTAAAGAGATAAATTAATGAGATAAACTAAAGAGATAAACTAAAGGTATAAACTAAAGAGATAAACTAAAGAGATAAACTAAAGAGATAAATTAAAGAGATAAATTAATGAGATAAACTAAAGAGATAAACTAAAGGTATAAACTAAAGAGATAAACTAAAGGTATAAACTAAAGAGATAAACTAATGAGATAAACTAAAGAGATAAACTAAAGAGATAAATTAAAGAGATAAATTAATGAGATAAACTAAAGGTATAAACTAAAGAGATAAACTAAAGAGATAAACTAAAGAGATAAACTAAAGAGATAAATTAAAGAGATAAATTAATGAGATAAACTAAAGAGATAAACTAAAGGTATAAACTAAAGAGATAAACTAAAGAGATAAACTAAAGAGATAAACTAATGAGATAAACTAAAGAGATAAACTAAAGGTATAAACTAAAGAGATAAACTAAAGAGATAAACTAATGAGATAAACTAAAGAGATAAACTAAAGAGATAAACTAAAGGTATAAACTAGAGATTAACTAAAGAGATAAACTAAAGAGATAAACTAATGAGATAAACTACAGAGATAAACTAATGAGATAAACTACAGAGATAAACTAAAGGTATAAACTAGAGATAAACTAAAGAGATAAACTAAAGAGATAAACTAATGAGATAAACTAATGAGATAAACTAAAGAGTTAAACTAAAGAGATAAACTAATGAGATAAACTAAAGAGTTAAACTAAAGAGATAAACTAATGAGATAAACTAAAGAGATAAACTAATGAGATAAACTAAAGAGATAAACTAATGAGATAAACTAAAGAGATAAACTAAAGAGATAAACTAAAGAGATAAACTAAAGAGATAAATTAAAGAGATAAATTAATGAGATAAACTAAAGAGATAAACTAAAGGTATAAACTAAAGAGATAAACTAAAGAGATAAACTAAAGGTATAAACTAAAGAGATAAACTAAAGAGATAAACTAAAGAGATAAACTAAAGAGATAAATTAAAGAGATAAATTAATGAGATAAACTAAAGGTATAAACTAAAGAGATAAACTAAAGAGATAAACTAAAGAGATAAACTAAAGAGATAAACTAAAGAGATAAATTAAAGAGATAAATTAATGAGATAAACTAAAGAGATAAACTAAAGGTATAAACTAAAGAGATAAACTAAAGAGATAAACTAAAGAGATAAACTAATGAGATAAACTAAAGAGATAAACTAAAGGTATAAACTAAAGAGATAAACTAAAGAGATAAACTAATGAGATAAACTAAAGAGATAAACTAAAGGTATAAACTAGAGATTAACTAAAGAGATAAATTAATGAGATAAACTAAAGAGATAAATTAATGAGATAAACTAAAGGTATAAACTAAAGAGATAAACTAAAGAGATAAACTAAAGAGATAAACTAAAGAGATAAACTAAAGAGATAAATTAAAGAGATAAATTAAAGAGATAAATTAATGAGATAAACTAAAGAGATAAACTAAAGGTATAAACTAAAGAGATAAACTAAAGAGATAAACTAAAGAGATAAACTAAAGAGATAAATTAAAGAGATAAATTAATGAGATAAACTAAAGGTATAAACTAAAGAGATAAACTAAAGAGATAAACTAAAGAGATAAACTAAAGAGATAAACTAAAGAGATAAATTAAAGAGATAAATTAATGAGATAAACTAAAGAGATAAACTAAAGGTATAAACTAAAGAGATAAACTAAAGAGATAAACTAAAGAGATAAACTAATGAGATAAACTAAAGAGATAAACTAAAGGTATAAACTAAAGAGATAAACTAAAGAGATAAACTAATGAGATAAACTAAAGAGATAAACTAAAGAGATAAACTAAAGGTATAAACTAGAGATTAACTAAAGAGATAAACTAAAGAGATAAACTAATGAGATAAACTACAGAGATAAACTAATGAGATAAACTACAGAGATAAACTAAAGGTATAAACTAGAGATAAACTAAAGAGATAAACTAAAGAGATAAACTAATGAGATAAACTAATGAGATAAACTAAAGAGTTAAACTAAAGAGATAAACTAATGAGATAAACTAAAGAGTTAAACTAAAGAGATAAACTAATGAGATAAACTAAAGAGATAAACTAATGAGATAAACTAAAGAGATAAACTAATGAGATAAACTAAAGAGATAAACTAATGAGATAAACTAAAGAGATAAATTAAAGAGATAAACTAATGAGATAAACTAAAGAGATAAACTAAAGGTATAAACTAAAGAGATAAACTAAAGAGATAAACTAATGAGATAAACTAAAGAGATAAACTAAAGAGATAAACTAAAGGTATAAACTAGAGATTAACTAAAGAGATAAACTAATGAGATAAACTACAGAGATAAACTAATGAGATAACTACAGAGATAAACTAAAGGTATAAACTAGAGATAAACTAAAGAGATAAACTAAAGAGATAAACTAATGAGATAAACTAATGAGATAAACTAAAGAGTTAAACTAAAGAGATAAACTAAAGAGATAAACTAATGAGATAAACTAAAGAGATAAACTAATGAGATAAACTAAAGAGATAAACTAAAGAGATAAACTAAAGAGATAAACTAAAGAGATAAACTAAAGAGATAAACTAAAGAGATAAATTAAAGAGATAAACTAAAGAGATAAACTAAAGGTATAAACTAAAGAGATAAACTAAAGAGATAAACTAAAGAGATAAATTAAAGAGATAAATTAATGAGATAAACTAAAGAGATAAACTAAAGGTATAAACTAAAGAGATAAACTAAAGAGATAAACTAAAGAGATAAATTAAAGAGATAAATTAATGAGATAAACTAAAGAGATAAACTAAAGGTATAAACTAAAGAGATAAACTAAAGGTATAAACTAAAGAGATAAACTAATGAGATAAACTAAAGAGATAAACTAAAGAGATAAATTAAAGAGATAAATTAATGAGATAAACTAAAGGTATAAACTAAAGAGATAAACTAAAGAGATAAACTAAAGAGATAAACTAAAGAGATAAATTAAAGAGATAAATTAATGAGATAAACTAAAGAGATAAACTAAAGGTATAAACTAAAGAGATAAACTAAAGAGATAAACTAAAGAGATAAACTAATGAGATAAACTAAAGAGATAAACTAAAGGTATAAACTAAAGAGATAAACTAAAGAGATAAACTAATGAGATAAACTAAAGAGATAAACTAAAGAGATAAACTAAAGGTATAAACTAGAGATTAACTAAAGAGATAAACTAAAGAGATAAACTAATGAGATAAACTACAGAGATAAACTAATGAGATAAACTACAGAGATAAACTAAAGGTATAAACTAGAGATAAACTAAAGAGATAAACTAAAGAGATAAACTAATGAGATAAACTAATGAGATAAACTAAAGAGTTAAACTAAAGAGATAAACTAATGAGATAAACTAAAGAGTTAAACTAAAGAGATAAACTAATGAGATAAACTAAAGAGATAAACTAATGAGATAAACTAAAGAGATAAACTAATGAGATAAACTAAAGAGATAAACTAAAGAGATAAACTAAAGGTATAAACAGGTATTGGCAGGTATGCTCATCTGACAGAACACCAGACGCCCAGATGGACCCAGACTTCTGCTGCTCTGCAGAACTTCAGGACAGGATCTGATGAATGTGGAGTTATTTCTTCAATAATTAACTCACTAATGATCTAACTGATCTAATTAGTTCTGACATGTCAATGAGGATAAATACAGCATCCTGATTGGCTGAGGAGATGCAATGTGGGCGGGACTTTTTAAATCCTGTTGATTTCTGTATTAGAGTCTATTTATTTCATTAAACTTTCTGTAAAATCTTCATTTTTCATCTTCATCCATATTTTAACAGTCAGTAAACGTCTAAAAGCATAAAGTTATTAATCATCTGGTTTGCTTTATTGCTCTTATCAGAAACAAAAACATAATTACGCTCACATGATTAAATGACACCAACATGGAGCAGATTAGTAAACAACGTTTTTAGATGTTAATCATTTAATTCATTAAAAATAAACATCTAATATTTCATAATTAAACCTCCAGCTGGTTGAAGGTTCAGATGACAGGAAATTATTAAATACTTCAACATTTTAGATCCTTAACAGTAACTGCTTAGTTACCATGGTAACCAGTTACTCTGATTGAGCAGTAATTGAGTTACTGTTTACTGTAACTAGTAACTATAACTAGTGGAGCTAGCATCGGTAGCTCAGATCGCAGATTTTAATGACCTGTGAGGAGCTTCCAGGACCTTCTAGCAGCAGTGATCTACGGAGAAGGTCCGATGGTTCTTCTTCTCTGAAGGTAAACGTCCTGCAGAGGCTCCTGATGTTGCTGTTATCTCCACCGCAGTCCTGCTTCTGATGCTGATCTTCGCTGTCCTCCCAGAGCAGCCAATCAGAGGACAGAACCTCTGAGCGGTTCTGCTGGGTCCATCTTTGCTCCTCAGACACAACAAGACAAAAAGGAAAAACTAGAGGAGCTGCTGCCATGGTAACGGATGGTATACATCCTGACCAAACAGAGAGCTGCGCTGTGATTGGCTGCGGCGGTGCCTACGGTAATGTGAAATCCAGCTGCAGCAGCTGCTCGGCAGCGGTCCGCCTCGGATCAGGAAGTGGTTTCCTCAGAGACTCCCTCTGGACCTCATATGAGGGAAACCTGAGCGTGTGTGTGCAGCTGTTCTCTGTGTGGGAGTCATTCAGAGCTCACACACCAGGCTGACAGCAGGAGAACCTGCAGCAGGAAGCCAAGCAGGAACCTGCAGCAGAACCTGCAGCAGAACCTGCAGCAGGAAGCAAAGCAGAACCTGCAGCAGAACCTGCAGCAGAACCTGCAGCAAAACCTGCAGCAAAACCTGCAGCAGAACCTGCAGCAAAACCTGCAGAAAAACCTGCAGCAGAACCTGCAGGAAAAACCTGCAGCAGAACCTGCAGCAAAACCTGCAGCAGAACCTGCAGCAAAACCTGCAGCAGAACCTGCAGCAAAACCTGCAGAAAAACCTGCAGCAGAACCTGCAGGAAAAACCTGCAGCAGAACCTGCAGCAAAACCTGCAGCAGAACCTGCAGCAGAACCTGCAGCAAAACCTGCAGCAAAACCTGCAGCAGAACCTGCAGCAGAACCTGCAGCAGAACCTGCAGCAAAACCTGCAGAAAAACCTGCAGCAGGAAGCAAAGCAGAACCTGCTGCAGAACCTGCAGCAGAACCTGCAGGAAAAGCTTCTGCAGAACCTGCAGCAGGAGGTGAAAAGGAACCTGCAGCAGAACCTGCAGGAAAAACCTGCAGGAAAACCTGCAGCAGAACCTGCAGCAGGAAGCAAAGCAGAACCTGCAGCAGGAAGCAAAGCAGAACCTGCAGCAGAACCTGCAGCAGAACCTGCAGGAAAAGCTGCTGCAGAACCTGCAGCAGAACCTGCAGGAAAAACCTGCAGCAGAACCTGCAGGAAAAGCTTCTGCAGAACCTGCAGCAGGAGGTGAAAAGGAACCTGTAGCAGAACCTGCAGAACCTCTGTGAACGGGATCACGGACCTGGAGCCAGAAGGTTCTGTTCATCTGGTTCTGAACCCTTTCATTATAATGAGAAGAATCAGAACCAGTGGTTCTGATTTAATCAGCGGGTCCAGAACCACACAGAGGAAGACCTCTCCTGCTCTTCCTCACCTCCGGCTCGGTTCTGGCTGCAGCAGGTCCAGGTCCAGTTGAAGGTTCCAACTCATAGTGGAGCTTCACAGCCTCTGACTCCTTTAAAATCAGAGTCTCCTCCATTTCCTGAGAGCTCGGTTACCCAGAGTTACTTTGGACTCATATAACCGGGTCTGGGTTCGACATCAGCGCCGAGGTTCCTGCTCACGGGCCAGATGTTGGGGAATAAGAGCCGGCGCGTTACGTAGATCCGAATTTCTCTCTCACAGTCTGAGGTCAACGGGGAGGCAGCCAAGCACAGGAGGGGGGGGGGATCTCTGAGCCTCTGCAGCAAAACAGAAGTTCTGAATGAGCGGTTCTGACTGACCCAAACCTGGGTCCAGGTTTATGTTGGTTCTGGTTCTGTTCTGACATGCAACTTCCCTCCAGGAGCAGCTGTGCAGTCTATCGCCATGGCGATACCAGTAGGATGGTCGGACCGGGTCTGATGGCAGAGGCTGATGAGGCCCAAAGGTTGAAGGTCACAGAGTAAAGATGGCCACCGAGGCTTTAGAGACATCCCAACATTGAGGATGAAAGGAATATAAACGAGGAGCTGCAGAGGAGCTGAAGAGGAGCAGAAGAGGAGCAGAAGAGGAGCAGAAGAGGAGCAGAAGAGGAGCTGCAGAGGAGCAGAAGAGGAGGAGAAGAGGAGCTGCAGAGGAGCAGAAGAGGAGCAGAAGAGGAGCTGCAGAGGAGCTGAAGAGGAGCAGAAGAGGAGCTGCAGAGGAGCTGAAGAGGAGCTGCAGAGGAGCAGAAGAGGAGGAGAAGAGGAGCTGCAGAGGAGCAGAAGAGGAGCAGAAGAGGAGCTGCAGAGGAGCTGAAGAGGAGCAGAAGAGGAGCTGCAGAGGAGCTGAAGAGGAGCAGAAGAGGAGCTGCAGAGGAGCTGAAGAGGAGAAGAAGAGGAGCTGCAGAGGAGCTGAAGAGGAGCAGAAGAGGAGCTGCAGAGGAGCTGAAGAGGAGCAGAAGAGGAGCTGCAGAGGAGCAGAAGATGAGCTGCAGAGGAGCTGAAGAGGAGAAGAAGAGGAGCTGCAGAGGAGCTGAAGAGGAGCAGAAGAGGAGCTGCAGAGGAGCTGAAGAGGAGCAGAAGAGGAGCTGCAGAGGAGCAGAAGAGGAGCAGAAGAGGAGCTGCAGAGGAGCAGAAGATGAGCTGCAGAGGAGGCCCCGAGCTTTGATGGCTCCTAAATCAGCTGTGCTTACAGAGAGCAAACATTCAGAGCTGATTTAGGGGCCATTAAGGCCCAGAACCTCCTCTGAAGCTCCTCTAACATCAGTCATCTGCTGAACACGTAGAAACATAGACCCATACTTCATAGATCAGGTGTGCATGAGTGGTTTTAAACATGGCGGCAGCCGCCGTCCAGCAGCGGCTCTTCCGGCTTAGATTCATGTCTGATTTCTCTGAAAATGTTTTGGTTTCCTGTCTGCCGCCATCAGAACGTTCTGGCTGCTAAAGCCTGGAAGATAAACGACACCTGAACCTCCACTGTCCTCCTTCCTCCACCAGAACCCAAACAAACGCGTCAGCCGCCGCTTCCCACAGCGCTTCCCGGCCAGCATCCATTCACGTCACCTTCCTCCGGATCCAATAAACATTCCACCGATATGCCTTCCAGCCCAGGATTCCTTCAGCATTAATCAAAGTGTCCCTCGGCCTCAGACCGCCTCGCGTCTCGCACATCAGCAGATCACGCAACCTTTCCTGGGAGGAGCAGCAAACTCCCACCTTCTGCGGGACGAGGCGGCCTGCTGGGACCTCAGAGGCGCTGACGTCAGCATCACGGCGAGCAGCGGCTAATATTCTCCCTCTGAGGTCCCACAGCCAGGAGATGCTTCCTGTCCACGGCCCGTCCTTCACTTAGAGTTATGTTCCCACCATGGACCTTCACATCCAGGGCCGGATTTAGGAAATGTGGGGCCCTAGGCAAAGACAGGCAGGGGGCCCTCTGTTTGACACATTCTCCAGATAGAGAAATGTTAATAGAGTAGACATCCATTATCTGTTCTAGGTTGTGTCCCTCTCTTCTTATCCCTTTTCTTCTTGTTTTCCTCTCTATGTTTTGTACTCAGCTGACTTTTCATGCTGTCTCTAAAGGAATGAAAGATTTTTTCCAAGCACTAAGCTCACTTAGCTGATTGCTCCTTCCTGTGTTTCCAAAAAGGCCAAAGTAAATAACCCAGTCCTTCTTTTCACTGTAGACAAGCCATGATCTGCTTATCTGTTCTCCATTTTTCATTTGGATGAAATAATAGCTGCATGAATCATGACAGCAGACAAGATAGAGGAGAGCAGGAGGCGGGGTTACCAATCTACTCGCTCTGGAGAGCAGAGTTCGCTGCTTTTAGATGTTGTCTCCAAAGTCTCCAGTAGCAGAAAAAAGTCTCTAGATTTGGCGCTAGGAGCTTTTTAGAAATCAAAGTGCTAGAGGGGTCTGAAAAGTGGCTAAATATAGCGACTAAAGCGCTAAGTTGGCAACACTGCTCTTTGCATGGTTTGTTTTCAAATGACTTTGAAAAATTAACTTTTTTTCCTCAGAATTCTGGCTGAATTCTGATAGATAACAAGCATGTTAGCATCAAGTCAGAATCCCCTTTTTCCCGGACATGTCCTACTTTCATACCTAATAGATTTCCGGGGGAATATCAAAATTGTCCGGAATTTTGGATTTGGAGCCAGCGGGGGAACGACTAAACCCGTGACGGTAGACTGGACAATGGCGGTCCGTGCTCCCCCCCGCCTGAAAAAAGTCAGAATTCAGACTTTTTTCCCATATTAAAATGAAATAAAATCTAAAAAGCAGTTCATTTTTTTTTTTTTTTTTAGGTGGCCCCGAATCCTCTTCCGTAGACCGACGTGACAGCTCAACATGGCTGGTCATTGGCTAGTCATGGGTGGTCATTGGCTGGTCATGGCTGTTCGTTGGCTGGTCATTGGCTGGTCATTGGCTGGTCCTTGGTTAGTCCTCGGCTGATTTTTGGTTAGTCCTTGGTTCGTCCTTGGTTCGTCCTTGGTTCGTCCTTGGCTGGTCACTGGCTGGTCATTGGCTGGTCATGGCTGTTCATTGGCTGGTCATTGGCTGGTCATTGGCTGGTCATTGGCTGGTCATTGGCTGGTCCTTGGCTGGTCCTTGGCTGGCCATTGGCTGGCCATTGGCTGGTCCTTGGTTAGTCCTCGGCTGATTTTTGGTTAGTCCTTGGTTCGTCCTTGGCTGGTCACTGGCTGGTCATTTGCTGGTCATTGGTTAGTCCTTGGCTGGTCTTTGGACCAACAGGCTGGACTATAACTGGACCTGAATCTGATGCAAACGGTTTAATTACAAATTTAATGTGAGAAGCCTCCATCTTTAAAGTGGAGATCGGTTCTGTCCTGTTGGACAGATTCGTCAACACCTAATTTAAATTCATGACTTGGCCATTCGAGGGGTGTAGCTCCGCCCCTGGTTCTGGAAAGTTATGGAGACCTTAAGAACTGGTTTGAGTTCTGCAGAACCACAGACGGCCACAGAGGGAGTCACATGACTGGTCCTCCTGGATTTACGGACCAGAACCTCTCAGTATTAATGATGCGTTTGACCTTTGATTGGATCGCGGTGCGTTCAGGGACTTGGAAACATGTCAGAAAACTGGACCCAGGACAGAAATGAAACACTGGAGGCTGAAAACGGGTCATTTCAGAATCATTTATGAAAATAATTGAATCAGCAGCACCTGCAGAGGAACAGAACCACAGTCACAGAGCGCGGAGTGTTGGTCCAGTTCTGCAGAACCTAAATGGCTTCTAAGGTTCCAGAACCACTAAACCCAAACTTCATCATCAGCTTCATCTCAAACTAAACGGATTTTCCTTCCTCTGCAGGTTGGAGTGTTTCTGGCCGTCGGTTCTGACCCGTTAAAAGGGACTCAGGACCAATCAGCTTCCTCTCCTCCAGCCAATCAGAACACTTCATTCTGAGCGACGGCCTTCGCCTCCAGCAGCTCCCTGATGACATCATCGCTGCAGGCCAGGGTGTCTCTCAGCACCTGGACCGTGTGCTGACCAATGAGGGGCGGCACTGTGGGCGCGCTCAGAGAGAAGCTGCTGAACCGGACGGCTGGACCTGAAACAGACAAACGGGAGGAATCAGAACCGGTTCTGTTTCCTTTGATGGGTTCTAAACAAACAGAGAACTGTGGGACTAGAACCGGCCCTGTTGGGCCCGATTAACAGGATTCTAGAATCACTTTCTTATTATTATCGTTGTGAATCTCGTTAAACATGTATTATCTACAGCTAGCAAACACAGAGGAAGGGAGTGACGGAACCGCCTCCGGTTAAATGCTTCCTGGCTGCCTAAGTGCTAACCCCTGATTGACTGTTTTAGGAAGTTGTTAGCACTCAGCTGGATTATTGCAATACCATCTATGTGGGGGTTAAGGACTGGTTATCCTCCCGCAGCAGTGTGTCGCAGTTAGCTTGTGGCAGGTATGACGCAGATATTTTCTATTTACGCCCAATATTGAAGCGTGGTCTGTGCGCTGTTATTCCACGCCACAACGCCAGAGGGGCAATCAGGAACTAGCTAGTATTTTGGGTGTTCATGTGTTGGGTTAACAACACATGTTGTTCGCCGTCTACAACCACTCATCCAACGCCGGACAACGCGCAGTTCACCCCTGAGTGTTCCCTAAAGACTGGCTGTGGCCTGGCGTGTTTTGGCTACAGATTAACGTTAACGTTAGCCCTGGCCGCTAATGTCTAGCAGCCAGGGCTAACGCTAGCCAGTGCTAACATCATCCGATTTGGGCATGCACTGTATGAGTTTTTGCCGTTTTAACACTTTAAACACTTTTTATTGATTTGATCGTCTTAACGTTATTGTTACCCATGTTTTAGCTGTTTTATGTTTTGTTTTATTTTTACTGTGCATCACTTTGATCGGCTGTGGTTGTTTTTAACTGCTTGACAAATAAAATTCGATCTGATTGGATAACGAGGAAAAGATTTTAAGTAAAGACACAGAATTAAAAGCTGTTTGTTCTTCAGTTCAGTCCTTCATCTTCCTCCTGATTCTCAGTTTAAAGTCGTATTAAAGCGGCCGTTCCAAACGTTGCATTTCCGAATTCTCCCAAGTGGTGCACGACTTTACACGAGTGAATAAAGTGAATGTGATTGGTCGATTATCAAGGGGGCGGGATTGTTGTGGCAGAAGGTTCGCAAGCAAGTTAGGTTGTGGCCGGTTTGTGGGAAGCATCTTGCTAACCAGTTAGCGACTTAGTGCTAGTAGGTTCCCAATGGGAAATTCCATTGGGACCAAGCAGCCCTAAGTTGCTAACCAGTTAGCAACTTAGTGCTAGTAGGTTCCCAATGGGAAATTCCATTGGGACCAAGTAGCCCTAAGTTGCTAACCGGTTAGCAACTTAGTGCTAGTAGGTTCCCAATGGCAAATTCCATTGGGACCAAGCAGCCCTAAGTTGCTAACCAGTTAGCAACTTAGTGCTAGCAGGTTCCCAATGGGAAATTCCATTGGGACCAAGTAGCACTAAGTTACTAACCAGTTAGCAACTTAGTGCTAGCAGGTTCCCAATGGGGAATTCCATTGGGACCAAGTAGCACTAAATTGCTAACCAGTTAGCATCTTAGTGCTAGCAGGTTCCCAATGGGAAATTCCATTGGGACCAAGTAGCACTAAATTACTAACCAGTTAGCATCTTAGTGCTAGCAGGTTCCCAATGGGAAATTCCATTGGGACCAAGTAGCACTAAATTACTAACCAGTTAGCATCTTAGTGCTAGCAGGTTCCCAATGGGAAATTCCATTGGGACCAAGTAGCACTAAATTGGTGACTTAGAAACGACGCTGTCAAGGAACGCTATGGACAGAGGAAACATGCAAGAGGAGGAGAGTTTAGTGTCGGAGGTCGTGGATGAGTCTCCTCCGTCATCCATTTTTTATTTAGAGGAGGAAAGCGGGGACGAAGATGTTGTGGAAGAGGACGCCAGGGCGGCAGAAGCTTGGTTTGGTGTAGAAGGCTTCCAGCCGTACATGTTTGAGCCCTTGCCTCGCAACGCTGCCAGTTCTGTTAGCTCTACGCCTGCCGAAGACACAGACGTCCATCCCCGTGAACACTGGGACGCAACTCAATGGGAAAGGAAAGGATTCTGGTTTCAACCGTTGCGTATATTAGCTGCGACAGATGAATCAAGATGCTATGACCGAAAACATTTGATTGACAGATGACCGCTGATATATGATTGGCTAAATTTAGGTGTTCAGGCTGACGTAGAACTAACTGGCCTGCAGAAGATAATGAAAAAAACACAGATTTTAAGACAGGATTATTTTAAAAATAGAATTTTTTATAATTTTGGTACAATATTGTCTGATAAAGAGAACATTTATAAACATGTTTAAGCCAGAATGATCTAACATTTAAATATGACTTTAAAGAAGGAAAATCAGGATGAAGTCAGAGGGAAGCAGAGATTAGTTTATTTCTGGAAACTCTCAGATAATCAGCTGCTTTTAAAGATCAGCACTAATGAGAGCGGCTCTCAGGGTGTGTGTGTGAGCGTGAAGCTCCACGTGCATGATCCTGGCTCACTCTCTGTTTTCATCACACAATTAACTTATTATCCTCTTCAATGAGCCTCGCCGTGCACATCAGAGGCCGAGTGTGTGTGCGTGCGTGCACAATGGGTGTCGGGGTGAATAATTAATAAAGGAATGAGTTTACGTAATCCTTTCATTCTTCCATCACTTCTCCTCCTTTTTCTGTTTCCAAGCAGCTCAGAGTGGAGAGGAGGGAAGGAGGAAGAGGAGGAGGGAAGGAGGAAGAGGAGGAGGGATGGAGAAAGAAAGGAGGAGGTCCTGATGTAGCAGTTTCTCCTCACCTGAAGGAGGAACATCTCCACCTTTACTTCCTGTAGCTACCTGATCTGCTTCCTGCCAGTGACGTTACGCTGCATGATTGGCTGAACGTTGCCACATGATGTAAAACATTGTGGTTGTCCGGACAACGATAACATCACGCAGCATCGATGTGCGGATTGTCAGGAGCATCTGTAGCGTTAGCGTCTCTAATGACCGATGAAGTTTTACCTGATTGATAACAAAACTGAGAAATAAAATCTGTTTCTGCTGAACAAACTGTGCTAGCTGTGCTCAGTAGCTAACAGGTTAGCCTCTTTTAGCTCAGTCTGTTAGCCATATTAAGCTACACTACTTTTAACTTCATGTCAACAACAATCGTTTATTTTCTACATGTAGAATAACTGTTTGTCTAAAATCTCAAAGAAAGTCATTTTTTAAAGACAAAGTTAAGCCTGGTTTATACTCAGAAACCAGGTCGTCTGCGTGTGTCGCAGTCAATGCAGATATGCCCCGCCCCTTCCACAGACACTATGCTGCACCTCTCCAAAATTGTAGGCCGCAGACAGGAGGCCTCTGATTGGTCAAATCTACATCCTTGTTTTGTTTGTCTGACGCCATTGTGGAAAACGACTGGTGAAGATGGAGCAGCTAGCAGAGCGAGGTGCGTGAGAACGCTGGGACCCTTTTTCCACCTGGATCCCCGCTCTTTTTGGCCCTCATGTCCCTCCGTTGTCGGATAAACTTGCCCCCACTTCCTCTCCGCCTCGGCCGTATCTAGACCCACAGTTAGTTCCTGATTGGCCCTCTGGCGTTGCGGCGTGGAATAACGTAGCGCAGAGCACGCTTTAAACATTTATATCGTACAAAAAACCCAACACACCCTCCCCCCAGGGGAACTAACCCACCCCCCGCATAAAGAACTTTCCTACAGTTGAACATTTGGTGGAAAAACAACTTGAGTTCATGAAGGTCGTTCGCTGTTAGGTTGATATATCCTTCTATCTCATATGGTCCTTATTGAACGGTAATCAGCCCTGTTCTGCCTGAGCAGCGGTCGTTCCTCCTTACTGACAATGATGGAAAGTAGTCAGAGTAAAAACTAATTAGAGACACTTTGGTTAAACTGTAACATGTTATAAATAAACCTTGAATATGGAAAGAAGGTATGTCTGCTCTACAAACACCCTCACTCAGGCATTGAAACAGAGTGAGTGAAAACCTTTATAGTTAGTAAATAGCATAAATCAATATATGAACCACGGTGCCACTGGAGCTTCAACCCCAAACAAATGTCTCTCTACATTTGAAAAGCCTGCAAACAGATCTATCCTCAGCCAGAACTTCGGACCTTTAGGTCCTTGTAAAAACTCAGGAAGTCCGAATAGAACACCTGCAGATCAGGGTTCTAGCTAGCACGTTTCAGCTAACAGTTGTTAAATTCTCCTGGAACCAGGAACCACTCTGACTGTCAATCAGTCTTACAGACGGTATTTCTGAACACTTTTATCTCCAGGCGTGGATCTCTAGTGATGCACAGCACAGGATCTGAGACTTCAGCCAACCAAAGACAATGATTGTAACCCTCTTCCTCCATCACTGAGTCCATCCTAGGTTCCTAGGGTGAATGGCTGAGGTCTGCCTTCTCTTTAGGAAATGTACACCTCCAGGACCAAGAGGTGAGCAAGTTCACACCTGACCCCTCCCATCCTGAAGCCAAATACTCTGAGACTTTATTCCCTGGTTGGAGACCAATAGATGGACTAAAACTGGACCAATAGATGGACTAAAACTGGACCAATAGATGGTCTAGAACTGGACCAATAGATGGACTAAAACTGGACCAATAGATGGTCTAGAACTGGACCAATAGATGGACTAGAACTGGACCAATAGATGGACTAGAACTGGACCAAAAGATGGACTAGAACTGGACCAATAGATGAACTAGAACTGGACCAATAGATGGTCTAGAACTGGACCAATAGATGGACTAGAACTGGACCAAAAGATGGACTAGAACTGGACCAATAGATGGACTAGAACTGGACCAATAGATGGTCTAGAACTGGACCAATAGATGGACTAGAACTGGACCAATAGATGAACTAGAACTGGACCAATAGATGGTCTAGAACTGGACCAATAGATGGACTAGAACTGGACCAAAAGATGGACTAGAACTGGACCAATAGATGGACTAGAACTGGACCAATAGATGGTCTAGAACTGGACCAATAGATGGTCTAGAACTGGACCAATAGATGGTCTAGAACTGGACCAATAGATGGTCTAGAACTGGACCAATAGATGGTCTAGAACTGGACAAATAGACTGTAAGACTATTTCCCTGGATGTTTTGATCAGGTAGATCTTAATAGGTTAGAAGCCGGTTATTTTGTCCTCCATTAACATATTTCAGTTTTAAATGCTGATTGTTAGTTTGGATCATTTGGACCGGTTGGTTCCGGATCTTCCTGATGGTTCAGAGTAATCACCTTTCATGGCTGATCTTTAAAAGGTTTTCCTGTGCTGTTCTCAGACCAGTGATTCTCATTCATCCTGATGGTTTGATGATCCATCTGTGGAGAACTCTCAGATGGTCTCAGATGGTCCATCTCCATCCTCCTCAGACTGATCTCCAGTCTCCTTTATCAACAGGTGTCGCTGTTCTTCTCTACTTTCTGCCTCTGAAGCGACACAATCCAAAACAAAGGAACCCGTCTGCCAACAGATGTCCTGATCTGCATGTTTTTTCTGCTCAATTAGCCTCCAAGGAACGGACACACACACCATCGACTGGTCATGTTTGGTAAACAGACGGACAGAACAGGAAGTGGAAGAACAAAGAGGCAGCGATCACACACACACACTGAGGCTGTTGTCTCTGAGCGGCTCGGTGTGAATCCCAGCAGGGAGGAAAATTATGGAGCCTCCCGGGCCGCCCTGCTGGAACCGACCCCATTCTGGAGTCAAACAGTGGGAATGAAACCGGTTCTAAAAATCACCAGATTAAAGGAACCATGGTTCCACGTCTGCAACGGGAGTTTCTGGAGAACGTTCATGTTTGCAGGAGGTCACAGAGTTCTGCTTTGTTCATACAGATGGAGGCCATTCCTCCTTTTATCTTCGTTTCTACTGATTAATCTTCTGATAATGAAGATTCTTTCTAGGACCCCCAGCCAAGCAGCCAAGCAGCGCCCCCCAGTGGACCAGTAAAAAATAGCTGAATACATCAGAATGTGGGTCAGCTTGAGCCTCTGGAAGCATTCAGCATGTTATGGTCAGGAGATGTCAGTAATAATGATAGATAGAACAGATGGAGAACAGGTGGAGAACAGATGGAGAACAGGTGGGAAACAGGTGGAGAACAGGTGGAGAACTGATTGAGAACAGGTGGAGAACAGGTGGAGAACACATGGAGAACACATGGGGAACAGGTGGAGAACAGGTGGGGAACAGGTGGAGAACACATAGGGAACAGGTGGAGAACAGGTGGAGAACAGATGGAGAACAGGTGGAAAACAGGTGGAGAACAGGTGGAGAACAGGTGGGAAACAGGTGGAGAACAGGTGGAGAACTGATTGAGAACAGGTGGAGAACACATGGAGAACACATGGGGAACAGGTGGAGAACAGGTGGGGAACAGGTGGAGAACACATAGGGAACAGGTGGAGAACAGGTGGAGAACAGGCAGAGAACAGGTGGAGAACAGGTGGAGAACAGGTGGAGAACAGATGGAGAACAGGTGGAGAACAGGTGGGAAACAGGTGGAGAACAGGTGGAGAACTGATTGAGAACAGGTGGAGAACAGGTGGAGAACACATGGAGAACACATGGGGAACAGGTGGAGAACAGGTGGGGAACAGGTGGAGAACACATAGGGAACAGGTGGAGAACAGATGGAGAACAGGTGGAGAACAGGTGGGGAACAGGTGGAGAACAGGTGGAGAACAGGTGGAGAACAGGCGGAGAACAGGTGGAGAACAGGTGGAGAACAGATGGAGAAAAGGTGGAGAACAGGTGGAGAACAGGTGGAGAACTGATTGAGAACAGGTGGAGAACAGGTGGAGAACACATGGAGAACACATGGGGAACAGGTGGAGAACAGGTGGGGAACAGGTGGAGAACACATAGGGAACATGTGGAGAACAAATGGAGAACAGGTGGAGAACAGGTGGGGAACAGGTGGAAAACAGGTGGAGAACAGGTGGAGAACAGGTGGAGAACTGATTGAGAACAGGTGGAGAACACATAGGGAACAGGTGGAGAACAGATGGAGAACAGGTGGAGAACAGGTGGAGAACTGATTGAGAACAGGTGGAGAACAGGTGGAGAACTGATTGAGAACAGGTTCGAGAACAGGTGGAGAACAGGTGGGGAACTGATTGAGAACAGGTGGAGAACAGGTGGAGAACAGGTGGAGAACTGATTGAGAACAGGTGGAGAACAGGTGGAGAACAGGTGGAGAACTGATTGAGAACAGGTGGAGAACAGGTGGGGAACTGATTGAGAACTGATTGAGAACAGGTGGAGAACAGGTGGAGAACTGATTGAGAACAGGTGGGGAACAGGTGGAGAACACATAGGGAACATGTGGAGAACAGATGGAGAACAGGTGGAGAACAGGTGGGGAACAGGTGGAAAACAGGTGGAGAACAGGTGGAGAACTGATTGAGAACAGGTGGAGAACACATAGGGAACAGGTGGAGAACAGATGGAGAACAGGTGGAGAACAGGTGGAGAACTGATTGAGAACAGGTGGAGAACTGATTGAGAACAGGTTCGAGAACAGGTGGAGAACAGGTGGGGAACTGATTGAGAACAGCTGGAGAACAGGTGGAGAACAGGTGGAGAACTGATTGAGAACAGGTGGAGAACAGGTGGAGAACTGATTGAGAACTGATTGAGAACAGGTGGAGAACAGGTGGAGAACTGATTGAGAACAGGTTCGAGAACAGGTGGAGAACAGGTGGGGAACTGATTGAGAACAGGTGGAGAACAGGTGGAGAACAGGTGGAGAACTGATTGAGAACAGGTGGAGAACAGGTGGGGAACTGATTGAGAACTGATTGAGAACAGGTGGAGAACAGGTGGAGAACTGATTGAGAACAGGTGGAGAACAGGTGGAGAACACATGGAGAACACATGGGGAACAGGTGGAGAACAGGTGGAGAACAGGTGGAGAACAGGTGGAGAACAGGTGGAGAACAGGTGGGAAACAGGTGGAGAACAGGTGGAGAACTGATTGAGAACAGGTGGAGAACAGGTGGAGAACACATGGAGAACACATGGGGAACAGGTGGAGAACAGGTGGGGAACAGGTGGAGAACACATAGGGAACAGGTGGAGAACAGATGGAGAACAGGTGGAGAACAGGTGGGGAACAGGTGGAGAACAGGTGGAGAACAGGTGGAGAACAGGTGGAGAACAGGCGGAGAACAGGTGGAGAACAGGTGGAGAACAGGTGGAGAACTGATTGAGAACAGGTGGAGAACAGGTGGAGAACACATGGAGAACACATGGGGAACAGGTGGAGAACAGGTGGGGAACAGGTGGAGAACACATAGGGAACAGGTGGAGATAAGATGGGGAACAGGTGGAGAACTGATTGAGAACAGGTGGAGAACTGATTGAGAACAGGTGGAGAACAGGTGGAGAACAGGTGGAGAACAGGTGGAGAACTGATTGAGAACAGGTGGAGAACAGGTGGAGAACTGATTGAGAACAGGTGGAGAACAGGTGGAGAACTGATTGAGAACAGGTTCGAGAACAGGTGGAGAACAGGTGGGGAACTGATTGAGAACAGGTGGAGAACAGGTGGAGAACAGGTGGAGAACTGATTGAGAACAGGTGGAGAACAGGTGGAGAACAGGTGGGGAACTGATTGAGAACAGGTGGAGAACAGATGGAGAACTGGTTGAGAACAGGTGGAGAACAGGTGGGGAACTGATTGAGAACAGGTGGAGAACAGGTGGAGAACAGGTGGAGAACTGATTGAGAACAGGTGGAGAACAGGTGGAGAACAGGTGGGGAACTGATTGAGAACAGATGGAGAACAGGTGGAGAACTGATTGAGAACAGGTGGAGAACAGGTGGAGAACTGATTGAGAACTGATTGAGAACAGGTGGAGAACAGGTGGAGAACAGGTGGAGAACAGGTGGAGAACAGGTGGAGAACTGATTGAGAACAGGTGGAGAACAGGTGGAGAACAGGTGGAGAACTGATTGAGAACAGGTGGAGAACAGGTGGAGAACTGATTGAGAACAGGTTCGAGAACAGGTGGAGAACAGGTGGGGAACTGATTGAGAACAGGTGGAGAACAGGTGGAGAACAGGTGGAGAACTGATTGAGAACAGGTGGAGAACAGGTGGAGAACTGATTGAGAACAGGTGGAGAACAGGTGGAGAACAGGTGGGGAACTGATTGAGAACTGATTGAGAACAGGTGGAGGACAGGTGGAGAACTGATTGAGAACAGGTGGAGAACAGGTGGAGAACTGATTGAGAACAGGTGGAGAACAGGTGGAGAACAGGTGGGGAACTGATTGAGAACAGGTGGAGAACAGGTGGAGAACTGATTGAGAACAGGTGGAGAACAGGTGGAGAACAGGTGGAGAACTGATTGAGAACAGGTGGAGAACAGGTGGAGAACAGGTGGAGAACAGGTGGAGAACTGATTGAGAACAGGTGGAGAACAGGTGGAGAACTGATTGAGAACAGGTTCGAGAACAGGTGGAGAACAGGTGGGGAACTGATTGAGAACAGGTGGAGAACAGGTGGAGAACAGGTGGAGAACTGATTGAGAACAGGTGGAGAACAGGTGGAGAACTGATTGAGAACAGGTGGAGAACAGGTGGAGAACAGGTGGGGAACTGATTGAGAACTGATTGAGAACAGGTGGAGGACAGGTGGAGAACTGATTGAGAACAGGTGGAGAACAGGTGGAGAACTGATTGAAAACAGGTGGAGAACAGGTGGGGAACTGATTGAGAACTGATTGAGAACAGGTGGAGGACAGGTGGAGAACAGGTGGGTCAGTGGAGGATCCAAAGAACCATCTGAATGCTGACTGATGATTATCTGAAGACCTTCAGAGGCTGAAAGATGCAGATTCCCAGAGAAAAGAACCAGAACCAGGTTCTTCAGCTGGTCTCCAACAATGACTGAAGGTTCTTTTTCCACTGATCTTTGATGAGGCCGTTCACTGGAACTCTGTAGAGGAAAGCTGTCCCGTTTCTCCTCCTCCTTGTTTATTTGCCTCCCTGAGTGAAAACCTCAAACCAAACGGATCAAAGCAAAGTTCTCTGACATGTTTGGACCGGGTCCTGGATTTTCCTGGATTATTTAAGCTTTGTTTTCCAAACTCTGTCAGCAGAGATTTTCTCCACTGACGGCAGTTTTCTCCCAGCTGGAGCCAAACATGTGGAGCAGAACCGCCGCACGCCTCAGTCTGCTAAAACATCAGGAACCATCAATAGATTGAGACATGAGGCGTGAAAGTGACAGGAACCAGGAGAACCCACACGGGTCGGCCGCGAAGACGGATTGGACCGTAAATCCCGAGCAGAGGACAAACGGCTTCCTCTGAGTGGAAACCAGCTAAGATCCATCAAAGCGGCGTCCCTGCGGACCCGCCTCAGCTGCACGCTGCGGTTCTGAGGAGAAATATGTGGACACGGGGAAACACAGTGTTCCCAGAGGAGGGTCTGGTTCTGAGAGCCGACCCGCTTCACAACACTTCAGGGAAAAATGTCACCGCATAATTTAGAGTCCCAGACAGAGAGAGAGAGGAGAATCCGGATCAGAACTGGGACGCATCAGCCGGGAGTTAGACTGGTACTGGTTGAAGGAGACAAACAGCAGCAATAAACAGAACCGTGGTTCTGATGGTCCAAACATCCAGAACCAGAGTGTTGGCGCTCACCGGGTACGGCGATGCGTCCCGCCGTCGGATGCTCCATCTCCTGGATCAGTCCGTTGTGTTTCACCTGGAAACAAACAAACATGTTGGATCAAAACCGGGAAAAACAAACAACCCACTTGGTCTGTGGGAATAAGTGATGATGATGATGATGATGATGACGATGATGCAATGTTTGGGAGGAAGATCAACTCAGAGCGCTGCTGCTTTATTCCTGTGTGCTCAGAAGGCTTTGGACCCATCAGAACCAACGTTCCACCAGAACCGGCTTCAGATCTGAGAGAACGACTCAGCTGGACTGGAGTTCATTCCTTCTGTAGGAAAACATCCAGAACCTTTATGAGTTCTGCTGCTTTGGTTCCAGAAGGTCCGCCCAACAACGAGTCCCAGTTTTCACCCTGGTTCCTTGTGAGGTATTCACAGCTTGGAGGCAAACCGTTGGTCTCAAGATGGTTCCCAGTAACCAACCTGGGAACTATTTATGGAACCAGCCTGGGAATCATTCATGGAACCATCCTGGAAACCATTCATGGAACCAGCCTGGGTACCCTCCAGGGAACCAATCTTGGAACTATTTATGGAACCAGCCTGGGAACCATTCATGGAACCAGCCTGGGAACCAGCCTGGGAACTATTCATGGAACCATTCATGGAACCACCCTTGGAATCATTCATGGAACCAGCCTGGGAACCATTCATGGAACCATCCTGGGAACCATTCATGGAACCATCCTGGGAACCATTCATGGAACCATCCTGGGAACCATTCATGGAACCAGCCTGGGAACCCTCCAGGGAACCAATCTTGGAACTATTTATGGAACCAGCCTGGGAATCATTCATGGAACCAGCCTGGGAACCATTCATGGAACCAGCCTGGGAACCAGCCTGGGAACTATTCATGGAACCATTCATGGAACCATCCTGGGAATCATTCATGGAACCATCCTGGGAACCATTCATGGAACCATCCTGGGAACCATTCATGGAACCATCCTGGAAACCATTCATGGAACCATCCTGGAATCCATTCATGGAACCAGCCTGGGAACCCTCCAGGGAACCAATCTTGGAACTATTTATGGAACCAGCCTGGTAATCATTCATGGAACCAGCCTGGGAACCATTCATGGAACCAGCCTGGGAATCATTCATGGAACCATCCTGGGAACCATTCATGGAACCATCCTGGGAACCAATCTTGGAACTATTTATGGAACCAGCCTGGGAATCATTCATGGAACCAGCCTGGGAACCATTCATGGAACCAGCCTGGGAACCAGCCTGGGAACTATTCATGGAACCATTCATGGAACCATCCTGGGAATCATTCATGGAACCATCCTGGGAACCATTCATGGAACCATCCTGGGAACCATTCATGGAACCATCCTGGGAACCATTCATGGAACCATCCTGGAATCCATTCATGGAACCAGCCTGGGAACCCTCCAGGGAACCAATCTTGGAACTATTTATGGAACCAGCCTGGTAATCATTCATGGAACCAGCCTGGGAACCATTCATGGAACCAGCCTGGGAATCATTCATGGAACCATCCTGGGAACCATTCATGGAACCATCCTGGGAACCAATCTTGGAACTATTTATGGAACCAGCCTGGTAATCATTCATGGAACCAGCCTGGGAACTATTCATGGAACCAGCCTGGGAATCATTCATGGAACCAGCCTGGGAACTATTCATGGAACCAGCCTGGGAATCATTCATGGAACCATCCTGGGAACCATTCATGGAACCATCCTGGGAACCAATCTTGGAACTATTCATGGAACCAGCCTGGGAACCCTCCAGGGAACCAATCTTGGAACTATTATGGAACCAGCCTGGTAATCATTCATGGAACCAGCCTGGGAACTATTCATGGAACCAGCCTGGGAATCATTCATGGAACCATCCTGGGAACCATTCATGGAACCATCCTGGGAACCAATCTTGGAACTATTCATGGAACCAGCCTGGGAACCCTCCAGGGAACCAGCCTGGGAACCAGCCTGGGAACCAATCTTGGAACTATTTATGGCACCAGCCTGGGAATCATTCATGGAACCAGCCTGGGAAGCATTCATGGAACCAGCCTGGGAACCAATCTTGGAACTATTTATGGAACCAGCCTGGGAACCAATCTTGGAACTATTTATGGAACCAGCCTGGGAATCATTCATGGAACCAGCCTGGGAAGCATTCATGGAACCAGCCTGGGAACCAGCCTGGGAACCCTCCAGGGAACCAATCTTGGAACTATTTATGGAACCAGCCTGGGAATCATTCATGGAACCAGCCTGGGAACCATTCATGGAACCAGCCTGGGAACCATTCATGGAACCAGCCTGGGAATCATTCATGGAACCAGCCTGGGAACCATTCATGGAACCAGCCTGGGAACCCTCCAGGGAACCAATCTTGGAACTATTTATGGAACCAGCCTGGGAATCATTCATGGAACCAGCCTGGGAACCATTCATGGAACCAGCCTGGGAACCATTCATGGAACCAGCCTGGGAACCCTCCAGGGAACCAATCTTGGAACTATTTATGGAACCAGCCTGGGAATCATTCATGGAACCAGCCTGGGAACCATTCATGGAACCAGCCTGGGAACCCTCCAGGGAACCAATCTTGGAACTATTTATGGAACCAGCCTGGGAATCATCCTGGGAACCATTCATGGAACCAGCCTGGGAACCATTCATGGAACCATCCTGGGAACCATTCATGGAACCATCCTGGGAACCATTCATGGAACCATCCTGGAAACCATTCATGGAACCAGCCTGGGAACCATTCATGGAACCATCCTGGAAACCATTCATGGAACCAGCCTGGGAACCCTCCAGGGAACCAATCTTGGAACTATTTATGGAACCAGCCTGGGAACCATTCATGGAACCAGCCTGGGAACCAGCCTGGGAACCATTCATGGAACCAGCCTGGGAACCCTCCAGGGAACCAATCTTGGAACTATTCATGGAACCAGCCTGGGAACCCTCCAGGGAACCAGCCTGGGAACCAGCCTGGGAACCAATCTTGGAACTATTTATGGAACCAGCCTGGGAATCATTCATGGAACCAGCCTGGGAAGCATTCATGGAACCAGCCTGGGAACCAATCTTGGAACTATTTATGGAACCAGCCTGGGAACCAATCTTGGAACTATTTATGGAACCAGCCTGGGAATCATTCATGGAACCAGCCTGGGAACCAGCCTGGGAACCCTCCAGGGAACCAATCTTGGAACTATTTATGGAACCAGCCTGGGAATCATTCATGGAACCAGCCTGGGAACCATTCATGGAACCAGCCTGGGAACCATTCATGGAACCAGCCTGGGAACCCTCCAGGGAACCAATCTTGGAACTATTTATGGAACCAGCCTGGGAATCATTCATGGAACCAGCCTGGGAACCATTCATGGAACCAGCCTGGGAACCCTCCAGGGAACCAATCTTGGAACTATTTATGGAACCAGCCTGAGAATCATTCATGGAACCAGCCTGGGAACCATTCATGGAACCAGCCTGGGAACCATTCATGGAACCAGCCTGGGAACCCTCCAGGGAACCAATCTTGGAACTATTTATGGAACCAGCCTGGGAATCATTCATGGAACCAGCCTGGGAACCATTCATGGAACCAGCCTGGGAACCCTCCAGGGAACCAATCTTGGAACTATTTATGGAACCAGCCTGGGAATCATTCATGGAACCAGCCTGGGAACCATTCATGGAACCAGCCTGGGAACCCTCCAGGGAACCAATCTTGGAACTATTTATGGAACCAGCCTGGGAACCCTCCAGGGAACCAGCCTGGGAACCAGCCTGGGAACCAATGGCATAACAACACAACAATAGGCCCGTAAAGTACAGCACCCCATTCCGACACATTTTTCGGAAAAATGTGCCCCCCCCCTCACCCCCCACCCCCGACGACATCCCACGCGTAATGCGCCCCATACATACATACTTCATCATTTCATCCTTCACTAAACATGGACATACTTTATTATATTCTGCTGTATAATCAGTCTAATGGGGCTACCTTCAGCTTCACAGCCCCCCTCCCCCCCACGCTCTCTCCATTCCTCTCCTGGTCGCCATCTTTACTCCCCTCCCTCTGCGGTTCTTTGAAAGAACGTCTTTATTTTGGGAAGTCTTTTCCGTTCTTTCCTTCTTCTTTTCTGAAATCCGCTTCAGTTCCTCTTTTTGGTTTCCATCGTCGCTAAGTCATCGTACGTAAACATTAACAGAGTAATTAAAAGTGTCTGCTTTGCTGTTGGTGTCGTGTTTAAATGGCTCACCATCATGGTGAACTCTGCCATGTGTTCCGTTATAAATACGGTGCGGTCAGTTAAACCGTATCAGGAGGGTTTAAGAATATTTCACAACAATACATTTGCATCCTGGGAACCAACTAGAACCGGCTCTGGATGTTATAAATCAGGTTGGTCCGGATCCGAACCGCGGTCCGCTAATCCGTAACCTCTGCACTAAACCAAAGGAGGACATTGTCCATCCAACAGCCTGTCCGTCCATCCTGGACTACAGGTTAAACATAATACTTCTAATAACCTCCAAGGTTGGAGGAACCCAGCCTCCGCATCCCAGCAGAACCGAGATCGGTTCTGCTATCCTGGAACATAATCGCTGGATGAAAGAACCCGTCTGTCCACCTGTGGACTGACCCCACGCAGCCGTGCTGTGGACCAGATGAGAGGGAATGAGGAGCTTCTGCCCGCTCCATCTGGGTAACATGGGGGGAGGGATGGAGGATGTGGTGAAGCTGAGGAGTAAACATCTAGAGGAGACCAGGCAGAGGAACAGAACCGGCTCTGGATGAAACATGTTGGGCCTCAATCACCACATGTGTCTAGAAACCGTTTATAGACCAACGGACTGGACCACGGACTGGACCAACGGACTGGACCAACGGACTGGACCACGGACTGGACCAACGGACTGGACCAACGGACTGGACCACGGACTGGACCACGGACTGGACCACGGACTGGACCAACGGACTGGACCAACGGACTGGACCACGGACTGGACCAACGGACTGGACCAACGGACTGGACCACGGACTGGACCACGGACTGGACCAACGGACTGGACCACGGACTGGACCAACGGACTGGACCAACGGACTGGACCACGGACTGGACCAACGGACTGGACCAACGGACTGGACCACGGACTGGACCACGGACTGGACCAACGGACTGGACCACGGACTGGACCACGGACTAGACCACGGACTGGACCAACGGACTGGACCACGGACTGGACCAACGGACTGGACCACGGACTGGACCAACGGACTGGACCAACGGACTGGACCACGGACTGGACCAACGGACTGGACCAACGGACTGGACCACGGACTGGACCACGGACTGGACCACGGACTGGACCAACGGACTGGACCACGGACTGGACCACGGACTGGACCAACGGACTGGACCAACGGACTGGACCTCGGACTGACCAACGGACTGGACCAACGGACTGGACCACGGACTGGACCACGGACTGGACCACGGACTGGACCACGGACTGACCACGGACTGGACCACGGACTGGACCACGGACTGGACCAACGGACTGGACCACGGACTGGACCACGGACTGGACCAACGGACTGGACCAACGGACTGGACCAACGGACTGGACCACGGACTGGACCAACGGACTGGACCAACGGACTGGACCACGGACTGGACCACGGACTGGACCAACGGACTGGACCAACGGACTGGACCACGGACTGGACCACGGACTGGACCACGGACTGGACCAACGGACTGGACCACGGACTGGACCACGGACTGGACTGGACCAACGGACTGGACCAACGGACTGGACCAACGGACTGGACCACGGACTGGACCACGGACTGGACCAACGGACTGGACCACGGACTGGACCAACGGACTGGACCACGGACTGGACCACGGACTGGACCACGGACTGGACCACGGACTGGACCACGGACTGGACCAACGGACTGGACCAACGGACTGGACCACGGACTGGACCACGGACTGGACCAACGGACTGGACCAACGGACTGGACCACGGACTGGACCACGGACTGGACCAACGGACTGGACCACGGACTGGACCACGGACTGGACCAACGGACTGGACCAACGGACTGGACCACGGACTGGACCACGGACTGGACCAACGGACTGGACCAACGGACTGGACCGGACTGGACCACGGACTGGACCAACGGACTGGACCAACGGACTGGACCACGGACTGGACCACGGACTGGACCACGGACTGGACCACGGACTGGACCACGGACTGGACCACGGACTGGACCACGGACTGGACCACGGACTGGACCACGGACTGGACCAACGGACTGGACCAACGGACTGGACCACGGACTGGACCAACGGACTGGACCAACGGACTGGACCACGGACTGGACCACGGACTGGACCAACGGACTGGACCACGGACTGGACCACGGACTGGACCAACGGACTGGACCAACGGACTGGACCACGGACTGGACCACGGACTGGACCAACGGACTGGACCACGGACTGGACCACGGACTGGACCACGGACTGGACCAACGGACTGGACCAACGACTGGACCACGGACTGGACCACGGACTGGACCAACGGACTGGACCACGGACTGGACCAACGGACTGGACCACGGACTGGACCAACGGACTGGACCACGGACTGGACCACGGACTGGACCAACGGACTGGACCACGGACTGGACCACGGACTGGACCAACGGACTGGACCAACGGACTGGACCAACGGACTGGACCACGGACTGGACCAACGGACTGGACCACGGACTGGACCACGGACTGGACCAACGGACTGGACCACGGACTGGACCAACGGACTGGACCACGGACTGGACCACGGACTGGACCAACGGACTGGACCACGGACTGGACCAACGGACTGGACCACGGACTGGACCACTCTCACTGCAAAAACTGATTCCTAAGAAAGTTAAAAAAAAGTGTTTCAAGTCATTTTTCCTCTAACTCTTTATAGGCCAAGTTAGCGTTTTTGATCACCTGCATCCCCCTTACAAAGGAGTCCCCCCCCCATTCTTCAGTGAGCTCTAGAAGCACTAGATCTATATCCATCCATTCAGCAAAGATCCTGTTACATGGCTGCACACCTGATTTTGGCATTTAACCAATAAGATGTGAATTAAGTTGGAACAAAAAGTTAAGAAGTCAAGAAAAAAAGGGTAAAAATTCTAATTAAAAAGTTCAAAAGTAAAGTTCAAAAATAAATAAGCCAAATTAACAATTATATGAAGGTTTATAAACTAAACAATGTCAGTGCCAGTATCAGCATTAAAGCCTCTAAGGTGATGTTGGACCAAAATAAATGTGTTCATTTAGCTGCTTTTCATAAATTTCGTATTGGAGAACTTTTGTTATTTTCAGAGGTGTCAAGCAAAAAAGTACAAATACTTCATTACTGTACTTAAGTACACTTTTTAGGTATCTATTACTTTACTCTATTACTTATTTTTCTTCCTACTTCTGACTTCTACTCTTTACATTTTCACACCAGTATCTGTACTTTCTATTCCTTCCATTTTTAAAACAATCGTTACTCGTTACTCTTGGCTTCGGTTTAATGTTTCTAAATATTTATTTCCTGTCATGTGCTCCATCCAATGCAGATCATTGGCTCCGCCCACATCTAGTGAAAACTAGTGTGATTGGATGAGTCATAGAACGCAAACACTCATTGGTTAGCTAAAGGAAACCATCAGAAGCAAGCAGGTGTTCTTCAAAGTGCTAACGTGAATTGTCTATGCCATGCTACAATGTGGGATTCAGAAAAAGATGTTGAAATGTCTGAAAGGTCGGACACAGGCGAGAGCGTATCGGGAGACGGAGACCAACCAGACCTCCCTCATCCTTGGTTCTATCTCAGAGGATTATAGAAATAGTCAAAAAATTGAGCTTTCAGTTCATATAGCGGCATCTGGCTGTTTTTTTTTTTTAAGGTTGCTTTATACTTTTATACTTTAAGTAGTTTTTGGAGCTTTTTCACTTTTACTTGAGTAAAGAGGTCAAGTTGATACTTTAACTTTTACCAGAGTGTTTTTAAACTGCAGGATCTAAACTTCTACTGAAGTAACTAATGTGGGAACTTTGACACCTCTGGTTATTTTTCTAAATATATCCGAGCAAGTTGGTGTTTCTTGTTATTACGTTGATATTAATTTTTACCATCAAAATATCCATATTTTTTGAATGTTCCAAAGGTAATAAGGTCCTGATTCCAACAACACTATTAGTGGGAAATTTGGATTTTCAAAGTATTTCAAAGTTATCTTAACAAGCAGATTTTGTAGGAGAAATTAAACTTATTTTAAGAACTAATTACAAACTTTTTCACAATAGGATGATTTTACTCATCTTGAGCCACATTTGCTTCGTAAAAGTAACGAAGTACAAATACTTCGTTACTGTACTCAACTAGATTTTTCTGATATTTTTACTTTACTACTTATTTTTATGGCGACTTTTTACTTCTACTCCTTACATTTTTACACAAATATCTGTACTTTCTACTCCTTACATTTTAAAAAATTGGCTCGTTACTTTAGTTTTGAATCATTTCAATGGAGTTACCGTTATTATTTTTCACGTCATCAATACCAAATTCAATCTAATTGGATGGGAATCTACGTTGCATTTGACGCACCACTACAAGATGAATCGACAGATTCGGCGGTATTCATTGGCGGCAAATCATTGCAGCTTGGTGGCGGTGGCGTTAGCATAGTAGCATGGACGACGAGATGATTGAAAATGAACACAACGGAGATCTAGTCCTATTGGCAGACATCCATTTAAAATGTAGGCAACGGCATGAAAAAAGTGGTTTCTACTTTTACTTTTATACTTTAAGTAAATTTACAAGCCTGTACTTTGTTACTTTTACTTGAGTAAAGAAGTTTAATCAGTACTTCCACTTTTACCAGAGTATTTTTTAACACAAATATCTGTACTTTTACTCAAGTACGGAAAGTGAGTACTTTTGCCATCTCTGGATACCAGTTTGGTTGAATTTGTAGGAAACTTTAAATGTGTTTATCCTTCAGCTGCTGTAGAGGCTGAGGATATCGTATCAGAGCTTATATGAACCTCTGCACTACAACCAGCTGTTGCTCACCAAGTTCTGGAGCTCAAGGTGGAAACCATAACCCTCTAACACCCTTACTTTAACCCTGTGACCCAGGAGTCTCCAACGTTTTCCAGGCTAAGGACCCAAACTGATGGCGATATGGAGCGGGGACGCCCTGATTATATATATAGTGTTCTATCAAACTGGTCCTATAGTCACTCTATTACAGATGGAGTAAAGTAACTAAAGTAATCACTGCAAAAAAGGAAAATTTATACAAGTGTAATAAACTTGAATTCGGCATCTTGGTCTTATTACACTTGTTTTTCAATGTATTTTCTTAGTAAGACTAAATATTGTTAAGATTATTTGACTTATTTTAAGAAAATTCTTTTTTTTCATCCTAACTAGATAATAAAACTAATTCTGAGCAGCTTTTTTCTTAAAATAGCTCACATTGTGGACTGAGTCGCATTAAAATTTTTACTTGTTTGAAGACAATAAAACGATCCATATTAACCTGTTTTAAGAACTGACCTCATCTCATTAAGATATTCCAGTTAATTAAGTCTGATTGCATTTAAATTGATAGAGTGTTTCAGATTATCATTCATGGTTTCGCTTCATTCTGTGACATTTCTGCTAAAATATTAATAAAAAAAACGTTTTGAAGTTTTTGTGTATTTTTCCCATACATTCACACCTAAATAATGAAATTAATTCTAGCTGAGAAAAACCGACCAGTTTTAAGCCTTTAAATGAACTGGTATCAAGTTCATCTGCCTTGTTTTTAAACCTGTTGTTTCCTTGTTTTGAGCAATAATTGGTTAGAGGAGATTTAATTCTAAGCAATTATGACTAATAAATGAGAATAAATTGCTTTTAATAAGAGAAAAAATCTTAACAAGTTAAAGAAAAATTAATTTTTATACTTGATTTAGGTTTTTTTGGATGCTTACTACTCAGATATTATGTTCTTGTTTTAAAAAATCTTACCAAGTCTCATTTGCTTGCTGCACTGGCAGATTATTTAGCTCAAAATAAGCAATTATTCAATTAAAACACTATATTTTTTTCTTATTTTTTAGAAGGCATTTTTGTTGTGTGGGATTATTAAAATATTTCTGCTTCCGGGTTGATGGGACAGGTGTTGTGAATGAAACGGTGCCCAGCTTGATGTGTGTCTCTGAATGTGAGCATTGATGACTGAAAGACATCTTCTGCCTCCATTTATCTGTTTACTACTGTCTGATGGATTCATGTTCATGTGGATTTAAACACATTTCAATTAGTGGAAAAAATGCAACCAAAACTTTAACGACCCCATGCAGCACCTCTGTGGATCCCCTAGGGGTCGCGGACCCAATCTGCAGGTATACTAGTGGTTCCTAGAATTTCTAAAAGTAGAATGGGAGGCAGATCTTTTAGTTCTCAGGCTCCTCTCCTGTGGAACCAACTACCAGTTTTAGTCTGTGAGGCAGACACCCTGTCTACTTTTAAGGCTAGGCTTAAAACTTTCCTTTTTGATAAAGCTTCTAGTTAGAGTGGCTCAGGTTATCCTGATCTATCTCTATAGTTCTGCTGCTATAGGCTTAGACTGCTGGAGGACATAGGGACCCCTTTTTCATCATTCTGCTTCATTCTATCTCTATTCTCCCATTCTGCAGAATCTGTTAGTTCAATCTCTAACGTTCTGCTCTCTCTGCTTTTTCTCAGTAGCTTCATTATTATTCTTAGAGTTAAGATGAATGAGATTAGCTACAAGCCCCTAGACGTGATTTTTGCTGAAATGTACATATTGAAATGTTTTGATCATTTCATTAATTTTACTCTCACAGAAATAGAAAGTATGACATCATCTCCTTGCCTCGCTTTTACTGAGCAGCGCTGTATGGAAGGAGGTTTTAGTCTGTAATGTTTGCTCCTTGTTAGGCCTAGCTTGCATTACAATGAGGTCGTAGGTCGGCTGTATTAACCGTAAAGACAGAAGTAAGCGGAGGTCATTATAGCAGGTTTAGCTGTGAGAAACATCATGGAGACGCCGAGCTTCTGATGGTGGTTTGATGATGGATAGAACTGAATCTTAAAGGCAACGGGAAGCTCTGCTCCCACATCCTCACTCAGTTTATACTTTAGATGATATGATAGGAAGCATGTGTGGAAGACCGTCTGCTTCTGGTGCAGGAGGTCATTACCTCCACAAGCTCATCACACAAGTTTAGATTTATATCCATATTAACACTCTACATCGACTTACATTCATTTTAGTTACTGCATTTATGCCCAAACCTGACTTTTACCCTGATATTAACTCTAACCCTGACCTTTACCCTGACCTTTACCCTAACCCTGACCTTTACCCTGACCTTTACCCTAACCATTACCTATATATACACCTAGCATAACCTTAGCTGAGTGTTGTTTCACACCCTACCTCTTAACCCATCCTGAATCATTAAAATGTCCAAATTAGAACCAGACGTTGGTCCTCATGAGGCCGTTGGTTCTCAGAAGATTAATAAATACGGCGTAATACGTCCCAAATAGTCAGAAACATTATTATAAATGAAGCAGAGGACATGCAACCAAGCGGCTCTAAGAACCGGCCTGTAGATCCTCTTCTTTTAATAAGAGAATTTGATTTGGACTCGGTAGAATAAGTGTGAGACAGAACATTCTTTTATGTTCTGCACAATCAGCCACTGCAGACGGGCTAACGTTAGCTCTGGCCGCTGCAGACGGTCTAATGTTAGCCCTGGCTGCTGCTGACAGGCTAACGTTAGCACTGGCCGCTGCTGACGGGCTAACGTTAGCTCTGGCCACTGCAGACGGTCTAATGTTAGCCCTGGCTGCTGCTGACAGGCTAACGTTAGCACTGGCCGCTGCTGACGGGCTAACGTTAGCCCTGGCTGCTGCACTAGAGCTAACGTTAGCCCTGGCTGCAGCAGACGAGCGAACGTTAGCTCTGGATGCTGCAGGCAGGCTAACGTTAGGCCTGCCTGCCATTTAACCTCGGAGCTCCGCTTGTAGCTGTAGTCCTCTCAACTTTGGATTTTGTTTTTAATTACGCCCTAAATCAGTAAATGTTCCATATAGTGAAGCTTAAAGGAATAGTACACCCAAAACATGATTAGCCTTCATTTTCTACTCACCCCCATGCTGAACAACACCCTGGAGTACTTTTTTGATATCTCAAATGCATCTGGAGATCTGGGAGGCTTCTTGCTGTCTGCTGACATTCAAATAATGGAGGTCTATGGCGCCCGAGACAGAAAGGTCCATAAAAGTCCACAAAAAACGTGTCAATATTCCTCCATACTGCTCGTCCAATGTATTCCAAGTGTCCTGAGTGGGTAGCATCCAGAATTTACTTGAAACGAAGTCATTTAGAATGTTTTTAGAGCATAAACAGTAGTGTATAGGATTTCCTAAAAGCGCGTTCACGAGGCTACGGAAGCTGGCAGACCAAACCAGATGAAAGTGCGCATTCAGCGTCTGCTCTGCTGATAATGCAAGCGTAGAAGAAGAAATGTGCTGTTTACCTGTGCAAAGAAAGAAACAACGAAAGAAAAATGTCTGAGGACTTCAGTGTTGAGGAAGAGCATGAGTTCTTTGCTGAGCTGAATGCGCACTTTCATCTGGTTTGGTCTGCCGCGGTTTCCGTAGACTCGTGAACACGCTTTTAGGAAATCCTATACACTACTGTTTATGCTCTAAAAACATTCTAAATGACTTCGTTTCAAGTAAATTCTGGACGCTACCCACTCAGGACACTTGGAATACATTGGACCAGCAGTATGGAGGAATATTGACACGTTTTTTGTGGACTTTTATGGACCTTTCTGCCTCGGGCGCCATAGACCTCCATTATTTGAATGTCAGCAGACAGCAAGAAGCCTCCCAGATCTCCAGATGCATTTGAGATATCAAAAAAGTACTCCAGAGTGTTGTTCAGCATGGGGGGGAGTAGAAAATGAAGGCTAATCATGTTTTGGGTGTACTATTCCTTTAATGTATAATATTCTCGCCTAAAATAATCTTACAGCGTACTTTTAATGAACAACGGCAACAGGAAAGAGAACTTTTAACTTAATCCTCTGAGCTCTGTGAGCGCTAACCTGGAAGCTGCTGCCGCAGTGCATGCTGGGACAGCTGTCAGTCTGGGTAAAGAGGGAGGGGCCAGAACAACGTGTTCTTTCTCTGTTTTCTGTTCTTGATGATTGTTGATGACGTTTTATGATTCAGAAATGAAGCAGCATGCGCGTTTTTGCAGCTTCTGTAGAAACAACTTAGCCTCCATGTTCCAGCATATGATCTACCACAGCAGAAAGTTCTGGTTCTCTGTAATCTTCTCATTTTCTCAGTGATGACATTTTTTTTTAATGCCTGAAGTAAAACAGTCTGAGGGACTAAAAGAAAAAAAAAAATGAAGCATTGTAGTGAGAAAAACATCCCAGAACCACATGATCCGATGACTCAGATGAACACGGCGCCGCTCCAAGCTCCTCGGTTCCGTCCGACAGCAGAGAAACTGAGTTCTGACATCAGACCAAATGTTGGGAAAACTTAAACACTACTTTTTGTTTTGTTTTTTTCTACCAGCAGCATCTGGAGGAAGACTCAGCTGCCGGGCTGACCTCATTAATCCCGACCCAAACCCGTTTGTTCTGACAGCAACATGAAGCGAGTTGGACTGAGCGCAGCATTAATCATGTTCCATTAGCTCCCACCCTTCTAAATGTTTGCACAGTTTATCTCAGCAGCCTGGCTGCAGCTTCCCAGCCCTCTGAGGATCCATGATGAATTTCTCGGCGAGTCGTTTGGGTTTGGACCCGTCCAGAACTCAACTTTTTAACAGCATCAAGCAATAAATCAGCTTCTGATGAGAGACGACCAAAGACTGCTGGAGGAAACGAGGAATTAAGGCCCAGCGTTTATAGAGAAGGAGGACTGCTGCCTCATTGAAGCATCTCCAGCTTCATCTCTGTAGCTCCTGATGCTTCATTACATGCAGAAAGTCTCCGACTGTCTTCCACCATGAAACGGCCAAGGACAGCTCCTCCTCCTCCTGCTCCTTCCAGCTTTTGAAGCTTGCTGTGGCAGTCATGAAGCCCACTAATCGGCACCCAGGGGAGCCATCGAGGCCCGCTGTTACTCCATGTTACAGCAACATCAAGGCGAGGAGAGGAGGCGGCGCGGCCGATCAGGACGCGTTTGTGTGAAGATCTGCTCTGTGTTTGACCTCCACAATCAAAGCTGCCAGCGAGCGCAGCGCCGCTTTCCTTCCTGTGAAGTGTCAGAGCCGCCATCTCAGCCTCGCACGCCGTTTTAAGGTGTGTTACATAAAACCCCGGCCTGGGTGTCCCCCAGGGAGGACCGTTGCTTTTTATGACATGAATAGTGCTCTATTAGTGAGCATGAGATGTTTTATCTGTGAGGTTAAAAGGAAAAGCCCAAAGCCAGCGCTCCAAGAAAAAGTGTCGCTTAAACTTTTGTAAACATTATTGTAAAGGGCCCAACGAAACCTTCAAGAACCCTAACTGTGTGGTTCTGGTTTCCCCAGAAAGCATCTGAACAGTCCAGAGCCTGAAAGACTGTCCTGGAAGTCCTGGAGTCTACAAAGACAACAGGAGGGACCCAGTTTGACCCACTTGGACATTAATATCCAGGACTTTTATTAAAACCTAGACGCTATAATGTAGATTTATGCAAGTAGAAGTAAAACACACTTTTTCACTGCAACAATGAAATCTAGACAGGCAAACAACATCTACAACACTGGCTAAATGGAATCGCAGTTTAGAGTTTTTAACAACATTGTTCAGCCCTACAGGTATAGGGCTTAGGGTGTAGCAGTTAAGGGTGTAATGGAATAGGGTGAAGGGGTTTATGGTGTAGTGGTGTAGGGTCTCAGAAGGTAGGTTGTAGTTGTTTAAGGTGTAGTAGTAAAGGGTGTAGTGGTGATGGGTGTAGTGGTGATGGATGTAGTGGTGATGGGTGTATTGTGTAGTAGAGTAGGGTGTATTGCGGATGGACGTAGTGGTGATGGGTGTAGGGTGTAGTGGTGATGGCTGTAGGGGTGATGGGTGTAGTGGTGTAGGGTATAGTGGTGATGGGTGTAGGGTGTAGTGGTGATGGGTGTAGTGGTGTAGTGGTGTAGGGTATAGTGGTGATGGGTGTAGGGTGTAGTGGTGATGGGTGTAGTGGTGATGGGTGTAGGGTGTAGTGGTGATGGGTGTAGTGGTGTAGTGGTGTAGGGTATAGTGGTGATGGGTGTAGGGTATAGTGGTGATGGGTGTAGGGTGTAGTGGTGATGGGTGTAGTGGTGTAGGGTGTAGTGGTGATGGGTGTAGTTGTTTAGGGTGTAGTGGTGTAGGGTGTAGTGGTGTAGTGGTTTAGGGTGTAGTGGTGTAGGGTATAGTGGTGATGGGTGTAGGGTGTAGTGGTGATGGGTGTAGTGGTGTAGGGTGTAGTGGTGATGGGTGTAGTTGTTTAGGGTGTAGTGGTGTAGGGTGTAGTGGTGTAGTGGTTTAGGGTGTAGTGGTGTAGGGTATAGTGGTGATGGGTGTAGGGTATAGTGGTGATGGGTGTAGGTAGTAGTGGTGATGGGTGTAGTGGTGATGGGTGTAGTGGTGTAGTGGTTTAGGGTGTATTGGTGTAGGGTGTAGTGGTGATGGGTGTAGGGTATAGTGGTGATGGGTGTAGGTAGTAGTGGTGATGGGTGTAGTGGTGATGGGTGTATTGGTGTAGGGTGTAGTGGTGTAGGGTATAGTGGTGATGGGTGTAGTGGTGTAGGGTGTAGTGGTGTAGGGTGTAGTGGTGTAGGGTATAGTGGTGATGGGTGTAGTGGTGTAGGGTGTAGTGGTGATGGGTGTAGTGGTGATGGGTGTATTGGTGTAGGGTGTAGTGGTGTAGGGTATAGTGGTGATGGGTGTAGTGGTGATGGGTGTAGTGGTGTAGGGTGTAGTGGTGTAGGGTATAGTTGTGATGGGTGTAGTGGTGTAGGGTGTAGTGGTGTAGTGGTGATGGGTGTAGGGTGTAGTGGTGATGGGTGTATTGGTGTAGGGTGTAGTGGTGTAGGGTATAGTGGTGATGGGTGTATTGGTGTAGGGTATAGTGGTGATGGGTGTAGTGGTGTAGGGTGTAGTGGTGTAGTGGTGATGGGTGTAGGGTGAAGTGGTGATGGGTGTATTGGTGTAGGGTGTAGTGGTGTAGTGGTGATGGGTGTATTGGTGTAGGGTATAGTGGTGTAGTGGTGATGGGAGTATTGGTGATGGGTGTAGTGGTGTAGGGTATAGTGGTGTAGTGGTGTAGTGGTGATGGGTTTAGTGATGTAGGGTATAGTGGTGTAGGGTGTAGTGGTGTAGGGTGCAGTGGTGTAGTGGTGTAGTGGTATAGTGGTGATGGGTGTAGTGGTGTAGGGTGTAGTGGTGTAGGGTATAGTGGTGATGGGTGTAGTGGTGTGTGGTGTAGTGGTGATGGGTGTATTGGTGTAGGGTGTAGTGGTGTAGGGTATAGTGGTGTAGGGTGTAGTGGTGATGGGTGTAGTGGTGTAGGGTGTAGTGGTGTAGGGTGTAGTGGTGATGGGTGTATTGGTGTAGGGTATAGTGGTGTAGGGTGTAGTGGTGTAGGGTGTAGTGGTGATGGGTGTATTGGTGTAGGGTATAGGGGTGATGGGTGTAGGGTGTAGTGGTGTTGGGTGTATTGGTGTAGGGTATAGTGGTGATGGGTGTAGTGGTGTAGGGTATAGTGGTGATGGGTGTAGTGGTGTAGTGGTGTAGGGTATAGTGGTGATGGGTGTAGTGGTGTAGGGTGTATTGGTGTAGGGTATAGTGGTGATGGGTGTAGGGTGTAGTGGTGATGGGTGTAGTGGTGATGGGTGTATTGGTGTAGGGTGTAGTGGTGTAGGGTGTAGTGGTGATGGGTGTATTGGTGTAGGGTATAGTGGTGATGGGTGTAGGGTGTAGTGGTGATGGGTGTAGTGGTGATGGGTGTATTGGTGTAGGGTGTAGTGGTGTAGGGTGTAGTGGTGTAGTGGTGTAGGGTATAGTGGTGTAGGGTGTAGTGGTGATGGGTGTAGTGGTGTAGGGTGTAGTGGTGATGGGTGTATTGGTGTAGGGTATAGTGGTGTAGGGTGTAGTGGTGATGGGTGTAGTGGTGATGGGTGTAGTGGTGATGGGTGTATTGGTGTAGGGTATAGTGGTGATGGGTGTAGGGTGTAGTGGTGATGGGTGTAGTGGTGATGGGTGTATTGGTGTAGGGTGTAGTGGTGTAGGGTGTAGTGGTGTAGTGGTGTAGGGTATAGTGGTGTAGGGTGTAGTGGTGATGGGTGTAGTGGTGTAGGGTGTAGTGGTGATGGGTGTATTGGTGTAGGGTATAGTGGTGTAGGGTGTAGTGGTGTAGGGTATAGTGGTGATGGGTGTAGTGGTGTAGGGTGTAGTGGTGTAGGGTATAGTGGTGATGGGTGTAGTGGTGTAGGGTGTAGTGGTGTAGGGTATAGTGGTGATGGGTGTAGTGGTGTAGGGTGTAGTGGTGATGGGTGTAGTGGTGATGGGTGTATTGGTGTAGGGTATAGTGGTGATGGGTGTAGGGTGTAGTGGTGATGGGTGTAGGGTGTAGTGGTGATGGGTGTATTGGTGTAGGGTGTAGTGGTGTAGTGGTGTAGGGTATAGTGGTGTAGGGTGTAGTGGTGATGGGTGTAGTGGTGATGGGTGTAGGGTGTAGTGGTGATGGGTGTATTGGTGTAGGGTGTAGTGGTGTAGTGGTGTAGGGTATAGTGGTGTAGGGTGTAGTGGTGATGGGTGTAGTGGTGTAGGGTATAGTGGTGTAGGGTGTAGTGGTGTAGGGTATAGTGGTGATGGGTGTAGTGGTGTAGGGTGTAGTGGTGTAGGGTATAGTGGTCATGGGTGTAGTGGTGTAGGGTGTAGTGGTGTAGGCTGTAGTGGTGATGGGTGTAGTGGTGATGGGTGTATTGGTGTAGGGTATAGTGGTGATGGGTGTAGTGGTGATGGGTGTAGTGGTGTAGGGTGTATTGGTGTAGGGTGTAGTGGTGATGGGTATAGTGGTGATGGGTGTAGGGTGTAGTGGTGATGGGTGTATTGGTGTAGGGTATAGTGGTGTAGGGTGTAGTGGTGTAGGGTATAGTGGTGATGGGTGTAGTGGTGTAGGGTGTAGTGGTGTAGGGTATAGTGGTGATGGGTGTAGTGGTGTAGGGTGTAGTGGTGTAGGGTATAGTGGTGATGGGTGTAGTGGTGTAGGGTGTAGTGGTGATGGGTGTATTGGTGTAGGGTATAGTGGTGATGGGTGTAGGGTGTAGTGGTGATGGGTGTAGGGTGTAGTGGTGATGGGTGTATTGGTGTAGGGTGTAGTGGTGTAGTGGTGTAGGGTATAGTGGTGTAGGGTGTAGTGGTGATGGGTGTAGTGGTGATGGGTGTAGGGTGTAGTGGTGATGGGTGTATTGGTGTAGGGTGTAGTGGTGTAGTGGTGTAGGGTATAGTGGTGTAGGGTGTAGTGGTGATGGGTGTAGTGGTGTAGGGTATAGTGGTGTAGGGTGTAGTGGTGTAGGGTATAGTGGTGATGGGTGTAGTGGTGTAGGGTGTAGTGGTGTAGGGTATAGTGGTCATGGGTGTAGTGGTGTAGGGTGTAGTGGTGTAGGCTGTAGTGGTGATGGGTGTAGTGGTGATGGGTGTATTGGTGTAGGGTATAGTGGTGATGGGTGTAGTGGTGATGGGTGTAGTGGTGTAGGGTGTATTGGTGTAGGGTGTAGTGGTGATGGGTATAGTGGTGATGGGTGTAGGGTGTAGTGGTGATGGGTGTATTGGTGTAGGGTATAGTGGTGATGGGTGTAGTGGTGTAGGGTATAGTGGTGATGGGTGTAGGGTGTAGTGGTGATGGGTGTATTGGTGTAGGGTATAATGGTGATGGGTGTAGTGGTGATGGGTGTAGTGGTGATGGGTGTATTGGTGTAGGGTGTAGTGGTGATGGGTGTAGGGTGTAGTGGTGATGGGTGTAGTGGTGATGGGTGTATTGGTGTAGGGTATAGTGGTGATGGGTGTAGTGGTGATGGTTGTGGTGCTGTAGGTTGTAATGGTGGCAGATGTAGTGGAGCACAGACTGAATGAGCTACATTCAACATCCAACTCAGGTGTTTCTATCAGACTCTGGAGATGAAAGTTTAAACGACTGTCTTATTTGAGAAAAGGCTGATTTATTTTAGCCAGTTGTGGAAACCAGGTCCAAAGACCCCCGACACTAATAAACAAGGGTTGTAGGTACATACACCCGTCTGGGATAATTCACACAGGTCCTAAAAGGTTATGTGAGGTGTCAATAGAAAGCTAAAATCTAGAGTCAGTCTCTCCATTCAAAGAGTTTTCATGCAAAACAAGGAATAAAAACAGAAAACGGGATTAATTTCCATCAGTTATGATCTCATTGAATCACTTCTAAAATAGATTAAACAGAAATTCTGAGCTCAGTATGATTATGAAGGATCCTCACAGCTCAGGCTGAAGTACAAAATAGACTCTATGTCAGGGTTTCTGTAGCTGAAGCGGTTAGAACTCGATGCAGGGCAGTTTTCCAGCTCTGTGGAGGTACAGCAGAGGAGTGATGAAGCTGCTAATGATGCTGATACAGACGCTAAACAAGGTGAGCTGTAGAAGAACCAGCATGGACGCCACCAAAACGGAGGGGCCCAGCATGATGGACTGCAGCAGCTGGGTGATGCTGTTGAATCCCAGGGTGATGATGATGACCTTAAAGGCCTTCCTCTTCATGGTGTTCCAGTTCTCCGTGCCTTTGGACCCATCGCCAGGACCCGGCTGCTTCAGGACGAGGAGGACACGTAGGCCGCAGTAAGACAAGACGGCGAGGAAGAGCAGGGACTTGCCGATGAAGATCCAAGCATTGGCCGTCTCGGACAGGCCATATAAGGGAAGCATAAAGTCCAGCAGGATCAGCAGCCAGTCAAACAGACAGACGCCCAAACGGTACCGAAGAGGTTTCAACCTGCAAACAGGATGAATCAGACAGATCTGGAAGGTAGAATGGTAACCCAGAGAGCTCAGACACAGAACTACACTAACTCCCAACCAGAGAGCATCAGGAGAAACACTGTTGATCTTTCATATCTGACCCAACAAAGGCAGACCAGACCAATGCTAAGAGCTAAAACACATTTAGAGGCTAATCTAGAGGAACTGGCTTAGGTTCTTAGAACCTTGTCTGCAGTTATAAACAAAGATCCTCCGCCCCTCAGTACCGTACCTGATGAAGAGAGTAGGATGGACCACGGCCACGTAGCGCTCCAGACAGATGCAAGTCTGGAAGAGGGGCCGAGAAACCAACATGAGCTGCAGGAACACCTTCATAACCAACACACCGATTACCCAAGGCATCTCCAGCAGGAAGTGGACCATCACGTAGAAAGACGAGCAACTAAAGAGGATCTCTGCGATGGCCAAGTTTAGGGCGAAGAGCTCCGAGACGACGGGACTGCTGGACTCGCTGGCAATCATCCAGACCACGTAGATGTTGGCCGGCAAACCTATCAGCACGTTGGAGGCAAGCACGCCGACTATACCGTGGAAGAAGAAACTGGCATCGAAAGTCAGCGTATAGTTGGGGTGAAGATAATCCATTTCCATCTGGTTTAGGAAGCGGTTATGATTTCTGTAGGAATTAAACCAGAAAGACGTTTCTTTAACTTTTCCTAACACAGGAGACTGTCATAGAAACAGATCAACAAGAAGTTCTTGCCTGAATATTCCACAAAAAGTTAGAAAACTAGACTTTGTTTCCAAGTTTAAAGACGTTTCGCTTCCCATCCAGGAAGCTTTTTCTATTCAAAAATTAATTAAATATCTGAGTTTATTCTCAATCCAGTTTCAGGTGAAGACTCTACCTCCTTGTCTCTCAGAACCTGAAGCTCTCTGATTTTCTGTTAATTTGGTTTTTAACTTTGTGGATTTTAGATGATAATCTTTCAGCAGTCTGGTACCGAACTTTTACATTCCCATCGCTTCTAACAAAGTTTAAAGTCAGCTGCATCAAACAGGCTTTAAAGCAACATTCAAGTTCAGAGTTTTGATCAGAACAAACAAACATAGGAGGATCAATGATGTGGTAAATGTTCAGAGAGCCAGTAAACAGACATAATGCTTTTTAAATTTACTGAAAAATAAACGGTCTTCTGGGGTTTACACACCTCGATCTCAGCCGCGGCGTCACTGCATCTAAACACCCTGTATGCTCCGGTGGTTTTGCATTAAAGAGACTCTCCTGGTTGTAATTTGGGCTTTTCGTTTCTCGGGAAGATCACCGCACGTTCCTTTTAAACCGAACCCACCTGTGGATTTGCATGGCAAGCAGCGGAGCCTAAGTTTACATCTGCTGCATTCAAACAAGCCCAGCGGAGACACGGATAGAGTTTCTGTGGACCCACGGTGTGGCCACATTTGCATTAGATTTCCCTCAAAATGCAATTTGTCAGTGGGCTCTATAAACAAAAGGGAAAAAGTTTCCTCACCCGTCAGCCCGAAGGATAAGTTGGAATCAAAAGATGAAAACCCTGCATCTGTAGTTCTTTATATCACTGAAGGAAAGCCCCAGGTTAGAATCCTGCAGTGGTGTTTGTACGTCGGACCCAATCTGGGTCCTCTGGCGTTTTCCCACAGTCCAAATCCTGAACGTTACGATAACTGTTCACTCTAAATAGTGCTTAGCTGTTCACTACCTACCCCTACAGCCCAATTCACTATGGAGGTCGACGCCAGAGGCACCACGCTCTGATTGGGGAAACTCGGACTACTTCCGGTGGTTCCCAACATGTCCAGTTATTGGATTCAGTTGGTCTTCAACGCAAATCAAAGCTGCTCTAAACTCAGAATCCAAATCCTTCCCTAAAGGCCAAAAACAGAGGAGCCATGTTCTGTCCAGAGGAGAAACCACCTCAGACCGTCTGGTCTTCAGCTGTGGATCAGAAGCGCACACTGCAAACACGATCTAGAAATAAGTAAAAAATTTGAGCAGGTAAATAGGATGATCTGATGTTTGTCCCGTTGGCAAAGTGTCTCCTCTCCTCCTCAATTCAAGAAAGAAAATGCACTTATTTTAAGAAAGAAATGACATAAGCCGGGCATACACTGTACGAGTTTTTGCCCTTTTAGGGCCGATTGTCCTAGCCTGGCTGCCATTCCGAACTTAGTCCCGCCCACAAGGTTTGAGGTTGGGAAGTTCGGTCTGGCATTGCTCAATAGTAGCGCGAGTATGCTCGCACAATATCTGGCGGGCCAATCAAATTGTCAGGGCGGGCTTTATACGATGATGGACAGATGATCAACAGTAACGTAATCAACCACGTCACCAAAGCGCGATGGGTGACAACAACAATGGCTGCCGCTGGAGAGTTGAGGTGTGTATATTCTGCTATTAGGTCTGTTCTAGAAGATATCGACAGCAAATAAATTTTAAAAGAGGAACAGAGAAACGCGATCAAGGCATTCGTTGAACAGAAAGATGTTTTTGGCGTCCTTCCTACAGGATTCGGCAAAAGTTTAATTTATCAGCTGGCTCCCTTGGTCGCCTAACATACGTCACGCACTCCGTTGCTCTTATTGGTTGTAGGTCTATCCAATTGAGTGCAGAGGAATTTTTTTCCTGGTTCGTTCGAAACACGCCCCATAATTACAGCTCTATGGAGCAGCATCAGACTCATTCTGGCTAGAATTGAGTAGGACTACGTCAGGCTACGATTGTCCTGTCGTGGGAGCCTTTTTCGGTCCAGGCAAAGTTTCAGCCTAATGGTGCGTCCTGCGTCGCGCGGTATACAGGCAGTAATGAGGGACGATTAGCTTCTAACGACCACCACCCGATCAGGAATCTTGAGGTCGTAAGACAATGAAACATGTTGGAAAATCCAGTCGGCCATCATGAGGAGGTAGTTGCGAGTCGAAACAAGGGAGTTCTTCTTCTTTTTCTTACAGATTAACGAGTGTGATCAGCGCCATCTCTTGGAGCTGAGTCGGACGTGTGGTTTTTAGACATACAGTGTGAAAAGGTTGATTGCATCAGAGCGTTGGAACGTACAGTGGAAGATCAAACATCGTTAGCCGTGAACTTTTACGGGGCAACAGTGGCATCGAGTCTAGGAGTTTGCCCTGAAGTCGAAGGGTTGACGGTTAAAGCCGCGGCTTTCAGTGTCTTTGGGCAAGACACTTCACCTGCATTGTCTACTGATGGTGGTCAGAGGGCCCGGTGGCGCCAGCGTACGGCAGCCCCGCTTCTGTCAGTGAGCCCCAGGGTAGCCGTGGCTACAATGTAGCTCACCACCATCAGTGTGTGCGTGAATGGGTGAATGACTGAATGCAGTGTGAGGCGCTTTGAAGTCTCCTGACGTGAAAAAGTGCAATATCAGTACAGGTCATTTACCATTTAAACCCCCGTGGTTTCGTCTTACAGTTTGAGCCGTAGTTGAGTATAACTGTTGATGATGCATACAGTGGATACTGGCCTTATTTACATGTCCATGTTTTGTAGCGTAGATGTTTCTGAACAGAAGAGGCCAGAGCAGCATGGCTCGGTGTTCTGCTGTGGAACATCAGTGGTGGAACACGCTTCAGCCACTGAGATGTTTGCCGTGGAAATGGCTGACTATAACCATCAGGAAGAAGGTCAGGAGGTAGAGGTGAGTGAGGACGTAACAGATTCCACCTTCATATGTCCAATCCGGGGACGTCATCATACCCATAAAGGTGGAAATACACCCAACGATCTTGTAGGTGGAGGTCAAACTAAAGTTCTCGTCCCCAAACTCCACCGGGACTTTGACTCCAACCACCTACATGAACTTTGTGCAGACCAGGAACCAAACTTGGTGGGAATAGCGTCTGACAGCGGTGGAAATATGAGACAATGACATGAGACAATATGTGGTTCAAAACAGCCCGAGTTGCGTGAAAGCGGAACACGTCACCCGGAGGGTCCTGGGTCCGACTGCCACCATGACGCAGCAGAAGTTCTGCTGAGGATCAAGGTGCAGCCGGGGGGAAATCAGGGAGCATCGCGCCCTCATTTTTTGCATGACTGCTGCTGTCCATTTAAATCAGGACGATATTACATTACAGAGCAGCGTCACAACTTCTAATGGTTACATCTTTACATACGTCGCCACATCATCAGGAGTCTGGGATCAAAGCGAGGCGACATGCTTCACCAGAACTGATACGATCAGAAGGCCTGGAGAGAAGATCAATGATAAAACGAAGACAGCAGAGAAGAAGAGCTGTTCCCCCTCACCCCCCTTACCCTTGGAGGTGAGGAAGACTCCGCAGCATCATCAGGGATGAATTCCCTCCAAGCAGGACGCTCTGTTTAGTTTCCACAGCCTGAGTGTATTTAAGTTTGCCTGAAGTGGAAACTTTGGCGTGTGGAACGTGTGTGTTTTGGACCGGAGAGCCGCCCATACGGAGGGAAGCTTTTTTGGAAACACAACACAGATGTGGTGGTGTGTGGTTATGTTTTCCTTACCTTGTGGGGACCATTTCCCTGGAATACGCCACAGTTTGGGGACCGGTCACTGGTTTGGGGTTATGTGCTGGTAAAGGTTAGGCTGAGGGTCAGGCTCTGGTTAGGCCATAGAAATGAATAGAAGTCAAAGGAGACGGATCGTGTGTCTGTGTTGGTTTGGTTGTTTTAAAGGAAAAGTTCAGTCATACTCAGAAAACAAACTTCTGAAAGTACTTTAAATATAAAATTATTACATATCGTTCAATAAATGATAAGTGTTTATAATTAAGAAGTTAAATTAAGTTAAATTAACTAGCAGACTTTTTGTTTTTAAACGGTAATAAATTAATCATAGAAAGGTGACTCTTGAGGCGCTGAAGCTGGAGGACAGTGGGACTTTAAACCCCAATGAAGCCATGAGCTTGACCTCGGACTGTAACCTCTGCAGACGTCCTCTCCAAGATGGCCGACAGGTTTCCCATTAGAATAAAAGTCCAAAGCCTGTTTCTGCTCCAACACACCAACCTTGGTTGATTGGCTGATGTTTGCAGCCGTGGACCAATGGAAGCGCTGAGCGGTTTGCTGTGCAGACGTGTTCCAGCGCGTTTATAAACACCACGCTCAGCCTTCAATTAGTCTGCTTGATGCTAAAGCGGATCTCTCCTAATTATGCGCTCCGAGCCGGAGGCTCTCTGCGGCTCGCTAAAGTAAATCTGATTACCCTGTTGTTTCCCGGCCGTAATGAGAGCTGGAATTAAAAGGTGCTGTCCGTTTAATGAGCCTCAGTGGTGACTCTGCGTTATTCCCGCTCTCTCTCTCTCTGCTTTCTCAAACATTTCGGTATTTTAGCTCGTTAGCTGCAGCCTGATACAGACTTACATAAAAACACGTTTTTGCTTCTAAAAACATCCCAAAATAACCCAGAATACCAGCGACCCCCCCCCACCCCACACACAGCCTTTGTTGAGCCGTTCCTGTTCCTGATGATCATCCGTCTGTTTATCCGCCATTCTCTCCGAGTGTCACCGTTTAATTGGACCCCCCCCTCCTCCTCCGTTCCCCATGGGAAAGTATGCAGACACATTTTGATTTGATTATGGCTCACAAACCAAACTATGCCTCCATGCATTCCGGCTCCGACAAACACAACCATGGGGGGGGGGGTAGGATTCCAGATCCTGATCCCAAAGCGTCCCACAGCTTCCAGCTCAGTACAGGTCCAGTCAGGTCAGCACGGGTCATTCTTCACTTCCCAAGACGACCGGGCGATCTAGGACCAATCAGAAACAGGACGCCCTCTGCAGGCGACCACGCGTCACTGCAACCATCCGCAACGACTTAAAACGGAAGAGAAACGGAGCTGCAGGGCAGACGAGTCGGATCTGCCGCCTAAGAGCTGCATGGTTTACTTCTCAATAAGAAGGAGCTTTAAAGAGACGCATTAATGTGGTTCATTCTGTAAACTCAGATCCAGCGTCGGCTGGTGGAAAACCAATCAATCGTATAAAGTTATTACACCGGTATATTATATGAATACCAACAACAAAAAACATTATAAAAACAAAACATAACTTCATGTACATGTTTACTTTTTGTCCATAACTCTTGTCCTTCTGAGGCTGTGAAGGTAAATCAGTGTTTCGGTCCAATATTGGGTCAAAAACCTAAAGAAAAATCTACCAGTTTAATAACTGAGAAGATATTAGTCAGCTTTATATTTTTTAGAAACTATTTTCTGAGAATGTGTTTATTTAGGAGCAACTATGCAAATGAACAAACATCTAGAAAAGTGGACTATATTCTATAGTTTTCCATGTGAATCTCTGACTGTTCATTCTTCTTTGCCTTTTCTACAAAGTGCTTTAAATCAGTCCTAGCTGCCTTCATCCAGGCTGGATCAGATCCTGACCTTTGAAAAAGGAGGCAGGATAAAGCTTTAGCCTAGCTACATGCAGTTAGCCTAGCTACATGCAGTTAGCCTAGCTTCATGCAGTTAGCTCACTGCATGCAGTTAGCCTGGCTGCATGCAGTTAGCCTAGCTACATGCAGTTAGCCTAGCTTCATGCAGTTAGCTCACTGCATGCAGTTAGCCTGGCTGCATGCAGTTAGCCTAGCTGCATGCAGTTAGCCTAGCTGCATGCAGTTAGCCTAGCTACATGCAGTTAGCCTAGCTTCATGCAGTTAGCTCACTGCATGCAGTTAGCCTAGCTACATGCAGTTACCCTAGCTTCATGCAGTTAGCTCACTGCATAGTGTTAGCCTGACATGCAGTTACCCTAGCTTCATGCAGTTAGCTCACTGCATAGTGTTAGCCTGGCTGCATGCAGTTAGCCTAGCTGCATGCAGTTAGCCTCGCTGCATGCAGTTGGCCTAGCTACATGCAATTAGCCTAGCTGCATGCAGTTAGCCTAGCTACATGCAGTTAGCCTAGCTACATGCAGTTAGCCTAGCTACATGCAGTTGGCCTAGCTGCATGCAGTTGGCCTAGCTACATGCAATTAGCCTAGCTGCATGCAGTTAGCCTAGCTACATGCAGTTAGCCTAGCTGCATGCAGTTAGCCTAGCTACATGCAGTTAGCCTAGCTACATGCAATTAGCCAAGCTGCATGCAGTTGGCCTAGCTACATGCAATTAGCCTAGCTGCATGCAGTTGGCCTAGCTACATGCAGTTAGCCTAGCTGCATGCAGTTAGCCTAGCCTTGGAGCTAAACCAGGTCCTGGAAAAGGATGTTTCTTGCGCCATTTTTCTCTCTCTCTCCAATGAGTCTCCAACGCCCCCGGCTCGACCTGTCAATCACCTGCAGAACGTCTGCGCCAGATTCTTTCTCAGGTTTATTTATAACATGTTACAGTTTAACTAAAGTATCTGTTTTACTCTGACTACTTTCCATTATCATCAGTAATGAGGAACGAACGCTGCTCAGGCAGAACAGAGCTGATTACTGAGCAATAATGATGAACTGATCTCTCTTTGCAAAGATAAAAATAAAGAACCGACTGGGTGAAATCCATCGATCTGTTTATTTAACTGGAGTGAATGGTTGAATACTTTTTCCCACTAAACCACGCAGCTTAGCTCTTCTATATTCCTCGCTACTGCGAGTCAATGGGTAAACATTTATGCTTCACTCGTCATTTAAGATTAAATATTTATTTTGCACATCTAAAAATATATATTCATATATTTTTAATATTTTACATTTTTATTTAAAATAAAGTTAACAAAATATATAATTAAAAGCTTCATCTGGTTAAAAAACCTCAAAAGTTTCAGAGAGCATCTCCACATCCGTAAACCAAATAATTAGCTCAGCGCAGGTGGACGTCCCTGTCCTGTTAGGTCCATCCTCTCCATGTTGATGCTGATCATCACTCTGCTCCATGTTCAAAGCTTGGGACACCATGTTGATTTGTTTAATAAATTACTAATAAAATAAATGTTTTACACGTAAAAAAGATGTTAGAACTTTTGCCAACGAAGGTGGAAATAATCCGGTCAGACGACAACAATCTGAGAAGTCTTAGTCGGACGCAGTGGAAACAGATTTAAGAAGCGAGAGCGAAACCAGAAAGGAAGGAGAGGAGGATCAGAGAGAGAGGAGAAAAGGAGCAAAGAGCAGGAAACGGAGGAGGAAAACAGGAAGGCTCTCCCTCTCTCTGAGCACAAATAAAAGAGGGAATCACGTGCAGGAGGCTCCTGGTATCCCAGCCCGTCTGTGTCCTCAGAAAACCTCCCGGCAGCCATGGGAATCTGGGAGACGTTTGGGCAGCAGGACAAACATCTGCTGGACGCTCTCAGCGAGGAGGAACCTGCAAAGAAGCCGTCCAACGAACAACAGCGGCTCCACGCTGAAGGATGGACATCCTCTGCTCTGACAGGCGCCGCTTCTCAGAGGCGGAGGTTTAACTGGCAGCGGCTCAGAGGAAAACCACCTCAGCAGACGGAGGAACCATCCCTGACCAATCAGGTGGAACCGCAACCTCAGTGAGCCTGGGAACCGTAGAACTGTTAGAAGAACCATGGATGACTACCCATGATGCTCTGCTCTCAGACAACAAGCTGACATCAGGCCTTAACCAAGCAGAGTGCAGCACCGAGCCGCAGGCGGAAACATTTTCCTTTTTAGATCGTACTGACATCTAGAATCTAAAATCTAGAATCTGACATGTAGAATCTGACATCTACAATCATGCAGAGGAATCAGTTACGCCTCTGCTGCAAACCTGAGGTTTCTCCTTCATTTCTGGCCACGCCCACAACCAGGAAGCTGCACCAGGAAAAAGCACCGAAATGTCCGATGATAAAAATTAGTTTTTCAGAATTTCATTTTTTATTTTCATTTATGAGAAATAACAATTAAATGAGGATTTTAGTTTTTCAAAGCATTATTTCATGGTTTGGCCTTTCTAGCATGCATATATTTCCTACTGGAAGCACTGGTTTCCAGGGTTTTAGACTTAGATTTATTTAGTCATTCTTTACACACAAGTGTAAACAAAAAGAAATTTCATTCAGAACAGATCTATAAACAATCACTTTTTTTTAAAATAAAAAATAAAAAAATACATAAAAAAATAAATAAAAAAAACAATCATTTTTTAAAAATATTTTTTTAAATAAATAAATAAAAATAAATAAATTAAATATATATTTTTTTTATATTTTTTATATAAAATAAATAAATAAGTAAATTAAATAAATAAATAAAAATATATAAATAAATAAAAATACATAAATAAAAATAAATAAATAAATAAAATAAATAAATAAAAAATAAATCTTTTTTTAAATATTTTTAAATAAAATGAATAAATAAATAAATAAATAAAAATAAATAAATAAATAAAAATGAATACATTTAAAAAAAAATCTTTTTTTTATATTTTTTATATAAAATAAATAAATAAAAATAAATAAATCTTTTTTTATATTTTTTAAATAAAATAAATAAATATATAAATAAATAAAAAAAATAAATAAAAAAAAAACAATCTCCTTTTTTAAAGTGCAGCATTGACAAGGCAAGCAGCAACGGGAAAAAACCCCCAAAAACATTGATATTAAGCCACTAGATCTAGATCTAGATCTAGAACTAGTTCTGGAGCATTAGGGGCCTGTTTCCTGGGCTTCCTCCATCAGTGGTTGTTGAGCTGCTGCTGCTGCCTCCAGCTCCTGCAGCGCTCGCTTCTCCTGGCTCAGGGGAGGAAGAGGACGACGATGATGACGCTGTGGGGGTGGTAGCCCCCCTGGGTTGAAGAGGCTGATGTGGTTGAAGCAGCAGTGGAGCCATCGGCAGGTTTAGCAGCGACAGACGATGCTGGAGAAGGTGGGGAAGCCGTAGTGGGGGGCGGGAGGAGCCAGCTGGGGATGTTTAAGCATTTGGCAGGAAGCATCTAGAGTGCTGTCCTCATTTTCACCTGCAGGAGGCAGCGCTTCCCCTCTAGATGCCTGGAAACAGCCTCAGAACAGCCTCCATTCACGCTGAGCTCCAGTACAGATTCTCCATTTTTTTTTTCCAACTAGCGGATGTTGGAGAGCAGGATAGATGGAGGCGGAGCTCTGTGGGGATTTCTATTTAGCTTCTCAGTTAGCCCCGCCCTCTGCAGCCTCACTTCTCCGTCCGTTATTTCCCGCTGTTGTCTGTCCGTCCGTAGCTCTCCGCAGCTTTTTAAACCGTCTAAAATGTCGGTATTTGAATCATTTTGCAGGCGCTGGAGATCATAGATGCAGGTTTGATCTCTAGTTTGAATCGTTTTAAGCAGAATGTTTTGTGAAATAGTCGAGAGGAGCTGCTGCTGGCCGCTGCCTTGGAGCGTCGCCATGGTAACCATTTTATGTGGTGGGAGCTCCATTCTGACCTCATCTTAAAGCCTCAAACATGAAACGAGTTAAAAACTTTTGGTTCTGTTCTGATTTTTTTTTTATTTTGTTAAATGAAAAAAAACACACACATATATGTGTATATATATATATATATATATATATATATATATAAAGCTAAGGCACCAGAGGAAAGGATAAGAATGTTTCCAAAGGAGCAGATAGAAATCTTTCTTTTAAAATAAACAGATCAGCCCAGTCTGCAGATCAGATACGTACTGGTCTCCTCCCAGCGTTACCAGGTGGACGCTCTGTGTCATGGCATCCCAGAACGACCTCTGACCTCCAGCCGGGTGACGGCATAATCGCAGGGAGAGGCAGCGCGCCCCGGACCGTGTCGGCTCCGTTCATTATCCCGTCCCACGTTAGACGGTCCTCCTGGGGGAGGGACCGCAGGATGATGAACCGACGAGAGGAACGCCGCAGATGATCCGGCCCGGAAGGCGGAACCAAAACAACCGGCTTCAAACTGGAACCAGAAAACTGAATCATTTGTTTTCTGGGAGCCATAAATCCGAGCGGGACGTCGTCCTTCCTGGAAAGCAGAGTGGAGAGAAGGGAGACCTCCAGGTATTTCCAGGAAGCTACGTCTCTCAGCGTCCTCGGAGCTGAAACCATTCTTCTTCCAGAGTGACAGCAGCGTCCCCAGCAGAACCGGAGAACATCTGGGAAACTTTGAACTGGACTGGATCCCAGCAGACTGGGAATCTGGTTCTACTGGAGGACGGTCAGCAGCGAAGATCTGAGGAGGATTTTCCTGGAAAACATCTAGAGATGCTGTCTGATTGGGTCTGAGGATTCTCTGGCTTCTCCAGGACAGAAGGCGTGGCCAGGTTACCATGCCAACGGAGCTGTCAGGACATCTCAGGGAGGATCGGTTCATCCAAGCATCAACAAACCGACTGACATCACAGACTGTTTATCAAATCCCTTTAACTCAGGACACTATCTGCCCGAACGCCACGTCAACAAACACCATGTGACCAGCTCTCAGGGCGTCAGGCGGGCGCCGCGTCCTACAGCAGCAGATCCACACCTGCAGCACACAGCTCTGTCTCCCTGTCCGCCTTCATCCGTACGCGTAAAAATGTGAACATTCAGCTCCTGGAAGGAGATTTTCCTGATCTGAAGCTCAGCTGCAGCTTTTTCTGCAGGTCAGCTGCAAACATGACAGGAAGGAGAGACGATCTGTCTGCTCGGGAATATATTCCCACCTCCAGAAGTAAAGAAAAACTGTCTGCAGCGTTTTTATAAAACCAAACCCAAATAATAGATAAACCTACATAAGGTGACACGTTTAGAAAAAACTCTACTGCAAAAAAATGAAATCCAAATTTGAGGAGCTAAGTGAGACACTGTCAATGAAACAAGACAATTTACATTTAAAATAGGAAAAAAATTGCATTGTGTATATACACTCACCGGCCACTTTATTAGGTACCCCATGCTAGTAACGGGTTGGACCCCCTTTTGCCTTCAGAACTGCCTCAATTCTTGGTGGCATAGATTCAACAAGGTGCTGGAAGCATTCCTCAGGGGGTTTGGTCCATATTGACATGATGGCATCACACAGTTGCCGCAGATTTGTCGGCTGCACATCCATGATGCGAATCTCCCGTTCCACCACATCCCAAAGATGCTCTATTGGATTGAGATCTGGTGACTGTGGAGGCCATTTGAGTACAGTGAACTCATTGTCATGTTCAAGAAACCAGTCTGAGATGATTCCAGCTTTATGACATGGCGCATTATCCTGCTGAAAGTAGCCATCAGAAGTTGGGTACATTGTGGTCATAAAGGGATGGACATGGTCAGCAACAATACTCAGGTAGGCTGTGGCGTTGCAACGATGCTCAATTGGTACCAAGGGGCCCAAAGAGTGCCAAGAAAATATTCCCCACACCATGACACCACCACCACCAGCCTGAACCGTTGATACAAGGCAGGATGGATCCATGCTTTCATGTTGTAGACGCCAAATTCTGACCCTACCATCCGAATGTCGCAGCAGAAATCGAGACTCATCAGACCAGGCAACGTTTTTCCAATCTTCCATTGTCCAATTTCCATGAGCTTGTGCAAATTGTAGCCTCAGTTTCCTGTTCTTAGCTGAAAGGAGTGGCACCCGGTGTGGTCTTCTGCTGCTGTAGCCCATCTGCCTCAAAGTTCCACGTACTGTGCGTTCAGAGATGCTCTTCTGCCCACCTTGGTTGTAACGGGTGGTTATTTGAGTCACTGTTGCCCTTCTATCAGCTCCAACCAGTCTGGCCATTCTCCTCTGACCTCTGGCATCAACAAGGCATTTCCGCCCACAGAACTGCCGCTCACTGGATGTTTTTTTCTTTTTCGGACCATTCTCTGTAAACCCTAGAGATGGTTGAGCGTGAAAATCCCAGTAGATCAGCAGTTTCTGAAATACTCAGACCAGTCCTTCTGTCACCAACAATCATGCCACGTTCAAAGTCACTCAAATCACCTTTCTTCCCCATACTGATGCTCGCTTTGAACTGCAGGAGATTGTCTTGACCATGTCTACATGCCTAAATGCACTGAGTTGCCGCCATGTGATTGGCTGCTTAGAAATTAAGTGTTAACGAGCAGTTGGACGGGTGTACCTAATAAAGTGGCCAGTGAGTGTATACACACACACTATATATAATAAAATTAGCTTATTTTAAAAGTAAAATCCATTGGTAGATCTTCTTAATTAGCTTCTCAAATTAAGGCTAAAACACTTAATTTAAGACATTTTCACTTATTTCTAGATCGTTTTTGCAGTGAAGAGATTAAGACACAAATAATATAGCAAATAATAGCAAAGGTTATTTTTTTTCTCCTGTGATGTTTGGTAACGTTTTCTTTTTCAGCTCATCAACAAACATGTAATAACCTGGCAATAACCTGGTAATAACATGATAATAACCTGGTAATAACCAGCCATAACCTGGTACTAACATGGTAATAACCTGGTAATAACCAGCAATAACCTGGTACTAACATGGTAATAACCTGGTAATAACCAGCAATAACCTGTACTAACATGGTAATAACCTGGTAATAACCAGCAATAACCTGTACTAACATGGTAATAACCTGGTAATAACCAGCAATACCCCGTACTAACATGGTAATAACCTGGTAATAACATGGTAATAACCTGGTAATAACATGCAATAACCTGGTACTAACATGGTAATAACCTGTTAATAACCAGCAATAACCTGTACTAACATGGTAATAACCTGGTAATAACCAGCAATAACCTGGCAATAACATAGCAGGTCACACTATAGTCATTGGTAACAAGAAAAAGTTTTAACTAAAATATAACAGACCAGAGCAACAGAAACATCAAGGGAAACACGCACAAGGAGCCAGGGAGAGACGAGGTGAGAGGACAACGGCGAAGACAGGACCAGCAACAACAAGGAACCAACCAGGAGTGAGAGCAGAGGGAGAGCATAGATAGCTGACAGAGACAAAGGGAGGGCTAACGAGCTGACGAGGAGCAGGTGTGAGAGGAGACAACGAGGGAGCCAAGGGGAAAGGAAAACATACACAAGAGGGGAACATGAGAACTAACATTAATCTAGAAATTACAACAAAATAGGAATTAAACCAATAAAAACTAGAAAACATGGAGCAAAGTAAAGCATAACAGAACCAAAACCATGACAGTTAACGGCCCCCACCCACCTACAGCTTAAAACGTCAACTGTAACTTCTCAACAGGTTAATAAATCATTAAATAACAGTGAAGTGAGTGAAGTTATCGGTGTCAAACGTTTGTGCCGCTATCATTTTAAAGGTATAACACTAATGTTTCTAGAGGTCAAAGGTCAACAACCCCCCTTCAAGTCAGATGAAATGTGTGTCAATTAACTGGACTTCATTTGTTTTGCTTTTGCTTTGAAGATATTAATGAAAAGGTAAAGGTCAAAGGTCAAACACACACATACTTTTATGAAATCAGACAAAATTGGTGTGAAACGTTTGTGCAGTCCAGTTATAACCTGAGATGGATGGATTTCACTCTTTATTTTGATCTTTGCACATAGAGAACCCTCTCTTTGGGCTGCCACCTTATCGTGGTGGAGAGGTTTGAGTGTCCCAATGATCCTGGGAGCTATGCTGTCTGGGGCTTTATGCCCCTGGTAGGGTCACCCAAGGCAGACAGGTCCTAGGTGAGGAACCAGACAAAGCACGGCCCAAAGACCCCTATGATGAGCAAAATACTTGGATTCAGCGTTCCCTCGCCCGGATGCGGGTCACCGGGGCCCCACTCTGGAGCCAGGCCTGGGGGGGGGGGGGGGCACGATGGCGAGCGCCTGGTGGCCGGGCTTTTACCCATGGGGCCCGGCCGGGCTCAGCCCGAAGAGGAAACATGGGTCCCCCCTTACATGGGCCCACCACCCGTGAGAGGGGCCATAGGGGTCGGGTGCAATGTGTGTTGGGTGGCGGCTGGGGGAGGGGACCCTGGCGGTCCGATCCTCGGCTGCAGAAGCTGGCTCTTGGGACGTGGAATGTCACCTCGCTGGTGGGGAAAGAGCCGGAGCTAGTGTGTGAGGCTGAGAGGTTCCGGCTAGAAATAGTCGGTCTCACCTCAACGCATGGTTCTGGTTCTGGAACCAGTCTCCTTGAGAGGGGCTGGACATACTTCCACTCTGGAGTTGCCCACGGTGAGAGGCGCCGGGCAGGAGTGGGCATACTTGTTGCCCCCCATCTCGGTGCCTGTACGTTGGGATTTACCCCGGTGAACGAGAGGGTAGCCTCCCTCCTCCGCCTACGGGTGGGGGGACGGGTTCTGACTGTTGTCTGTGCTTACGGGCCGAACAACAGTTCAGATTACCCACCCTTCTTGGAGTCCTTAGAGGGGGTACTGGAGGGTGCCCCTCCTGGGGATTCCCTTGTTCTGCTGGGAGACTTCAACGCTCACGTGGGCAATGACAGTGAGACCTGGAGGGGCGTGGTTGGGAGGAATGGCCGCCCTGATCTGAACTCGAGTGGTGTTCTGTTGTTGGACTTCTGTGCTCGTCATGGATTGTCCATAACGAACACCATGTTCAAGCATAAGGGTGTCCATATGTGCACATGGCAACAGGACACCCTAGGCCGCAGTTCGATGATCGACTTTGTCATCGTTTCATCGGACTTGCGGCCGTATGTCTTGGACACTCGGGTGAAGAGAGGTGCTGAGCTTTCCACTGACCACTACCTGGTGGTGAGTTGGCTCCGGTGGTGGGGGAGGATGCCGGTCAGACCTGGCAGACCCAAACGTGTTGTGAGGGTCTGCTGGGAACATCTGGCGGAGTCCCCTGTTAGGCGGAGCTTTAACTCCCATCTCCGGCAGAACTTCGAACACATCCCGGGGGAGGTGGGGGACATTGAGTCCGAGTGGACCATGTTCCGTTCCTCCATTGTCGAGGCAGCTTATCGGAGCTGCGGCCGCAAGGTTGTCGGTGCCTGTCGTGGCGGCAACCCTCGAACCCGTTGGTGGACACCTCCGGTGAGGGATGCTGTCAGGCTGAAGAAGGAGGCCTATTGGGCCTTTTTTGCCTGTGGGACTCCGGAATCAGCTGATGGGTACCGGCGGGCGAAGCGGCATGCGGCTCGGATGGTTGCTGAGGCAAAAACTCGGGTGTGGGAGGAGTTTGGAGAGGCCATGGAGAAAGACTTCCGTACGGCTCCGAAGCGATTCTGGTCCGCCATCCGGCGTCTCAGGAGGGGGAAGCAATGCAGCACCAACACTGTTTATAGTGGGGATGGTGTGCTGCTGACCTCGACTCTGGACGTTGTGGGTCGGTGGGCGGAATACTTCGAAGACCTCCTCAATCCCACCAACATGTCTTCCATTGAGGAAGCTGGGCCTGGGGACTCTGGACTGGGCTCTCCAATCTCTGTGGGCGAGGTCGCCGAGGTGGTTAAAAAGCTCCTCGGTGGCAGGGCCCCGGGGTTGGATGAGATCCGCCCGGAGTTCCTCAAGGTCCTGGATGTTGTAGGGTTGTGTTGGCTGACACGACTCTTCAACATTGCATGGACATCGGGGGCAGTCCCCCTGGATTGGCAGACTGGGGTGGTGGTCCCCCTGTTCAAAAAGGGGGACCGGAGAGTGTGCTCCAATTACAGGGGAGTCACACTCTTAAGCCTCCCCGGCAAGGTCTATTCGGGGGTGCTGGAGAGGAGGGTCCGTCGGATAGTCGAACCTCGGATTCAGGAAGAGCAGTGTGGTTTCCGTCCTGGTCGTGGAACGCTGGACCAGCTCTACACCCTCAGCAGGGTCCTGGAGGGTGCATGGGAGTTCGCCCAACCAGTCTACATGTGCTTTGTGGACTTGGAGAAGGCGTTCGACCGTGTCCCTCGGGGGGCCCTGTGGGGGGTTCTCCGGGAATACGGGGTGCCGGGCCCTTTGATACGGGCTGTCAGGTCCCTGTATGACCGGTGTCAGAGTCTGGTCCGCATTGCCGGCAGTAAGTCGGGCTAATTTCCGGTAAGAGTTGGACTCCGCCAGGGCTGCCCTTTGTCACCGATTCTGTTCATTACCTTCATGGACAGAATTTCTAGGCGCAGCCAAGGTGTTGAGGGGATCAGTTTTGGTGGCCTTAGGATTGTGTCTCTGCTTTTTGCAGAGGATGTGGTCCTATTGGCTTCATCAGGTCGTGATCTGCAGCTCTCGCTGGATCGGTTCGCAGCCGAGTGTGAGCGGCCGGGATGGGGATCAGTGCCTCCAAATCCGAGGCCATGGTCTTGAGCCGGAAAAGGGTAGAGTGCCTTCTCCGGGTCAGGGGGGGTGTCCTGCCCCAAGTGGAGGAGTTTAAGTATCTTGGGATCTTGTTCACGAATGAGGGACGAAGGGAGCGGGAGATCGACAGGCGGATTGGTGCAGCGTCTGCCGTGAAGCGGGCGCTGTACCGGTCCGTCGTGGTGAAGAGAGAGCTGAGTCAAAAAGCGAAGCTCTCGATTTACCGGTCGATCTACGTTCCTACCCTCATCTATGGTCATGAACTTTGGGTCATGACCGAAAGAACGAGATCGCGGATACAAGCGGCCGAAATGGGTTTCCTCCGTAGGGTGGCTGGGCTCTCCCTTAGAGATAGGGTGAGAAGCTCGGTCATCCGGGAGGGACTCGGAGTAGAGCCGCTGCTCCTCCACATCGAGAGGAGCCAGTTGAGGTGGCTTGGGCATCTGTTTAGGATGCCTCCTGGACGCCTCCCTGGTGAGGTGTTCCGGGCACGTCCCACCAGGGGGAGGCCCCGGGGAAGACCCAGGACACGCTGGAGAGACTATGTTTCTCGGCTGGCCTGGGAACGCCTTGGGGTTCCTCCTGAAGAGCTGGAAGAAGTGGCTGGGGAGAGGGAAGTCTGGGCCTCCCTTCTTAAGCTGCTGCCCCCGCGACCCGACCCCGGATAAGCGGAGGAAGATGGATGGATGGATGGACATAGAGAACGGTTCATGGATCCTGCCTGGTAATCAGTCCTGTTCTGCCTGAGCAGCGTCCGTTCCTCGTCACTCACAATAATGGAAATTAATCAGAGTCCAAACAAACTAAAGACACTTTGATTAAACTGTAACAAACCTTGAGAAAGGATCCAGCTTGTTAATGTAATAAGTATGTCTTCTCTGCAAATACTCCCCCCTCAGGCATTAAGTAGAATAGATCAATATGTGAAAAAAGACAAATGTTAATTTTCCAACCACAGCTCAGTCTAAACCCGCCTGTAACGCATCCGTCATCAGCAGGTGGGTAGGATGTGAAACTCCGACATCCTGTCAGCCTATCATCCACCTACCAGCGTTTTTCTGTTCCCACTGTAATCCAATCAGAGTAAAGAAAGCCTCTGGTTCCACAGTCATTATTAATATTTTAATGATGTAAAACTACATGTATGAACATTTTATGTTTGATGCAAAGTCACCTATAAGGCCGCCTTAAAAGGACGGTCTTTAAAGTTACAGCTAGCAGGTCTTCTTCTATCGCGTTCCAAACATTTAGCATAACGTTTTATACGGAATGATTAACTCTAATTTACTGTTTTTTAATGCTCTGTTAATTATAATCATATTTAATGAATATTAAGGCCTTAATTCAGAAAGTAATAATTTGATGACTTTTAATGGTCTTTAATGACCTGCGGGAATTCTGTTCTACCATCCTCTGCTGCTCCTCCATGCAGCGCCGCTAAATGGGCCCATTTAGGAGATTTATATTTATAAACTGAACCGTATAAATTTAATTCTGCCTCCTAGTCGCTTTTAAACAGTATAAAACATGCAGGTCTGGACTCTGGATCCATTCTGGCATCAGCTGCCAGGTAAATACCAGCGAGGCTGGGAAGGAGAACGAACAGCAGCACCCTCTAGTGGACGATGGGAGCATTACAGCAAGGAAATTACATCCAGTTACTGGTTAATCATCATCATCAGCTGTGTGTTTAGTTTTAGAAAACTTCAAATCAGCTGCTAACAAAGAGCTGAACATGGCTAACAATAAAAAACACAATAGAAGAATATAATAAAGCATAAAGATATGAAGTTAGGCAATAATAAAAATGTGTTTAAGCTACATGAACAAGGTTGAGTCCTGCCAGCATTAACAGCAGCCAATAAAAGCAGCGGAGACGCCTGTAATAAACATTTCATTTCTCATTAAGTCAATCATTTGTTTACGGAACGAATCCGTCCGACACGAGGAGCTGGAGATGGTCTGAAGGTTCTGGACTCAGGAGAAGCTCCTTCAGCAGCAGCCTGACAGAAAGGAGACGCTCCCCACGGAGAAAACAGATGTTTCAGAGGTAATCTGAGTAATGTGGGGTCAGAGGTCAGAGCAGGGACATCTGGAAGCAATCATCTGCAGCTTCTTCTCCAACCAGAGTTCCTCCTCCTGGATGGGACGTGTCATGTTTGTTCAACAAATCCACAAGATCCTCAGCAGAACGTCTGCTGCCTCTGTAAACACCAGCAGCTCCACAGACACAACAGCAGTCAGGTTTCCCCCTTGGAGACGCCTTCAGGGCCGAACATGGCGTCCATCTGAGCGTCCATCAGGGAGGGGGCAGAGTTCACGCTGATATGATTCAGGAACACATGTGAGGAAATGTTGGTGTCGTCATCCAGGAGGAGCGTTTGGTTCTGAAAGACGGCAGAACCGGGTCGGTGGTCACAGCTACATCTGACCGGACCTGGTCTGAACGCATCATCTGAGTTAAACATCTAAGAGCGGAAAAGCTGGCCTCTGATTGGACAACCAATCACTGATCTGAACACAGTGAGGCGGGACGACTGCCCCACTGGTGACCTGGAAGGACCGGCCTCTCATTTAAAGCCTGAGTCGCCTCGAGTCCGTTCCTCCTAACGCATCCATCCATCCATCGTCCATCCATCATCCATCCATCCATCCATCCATCCATCGTCCATCCATCGTCCATCCATCGTCCATCCATCCATCCATCCATCGTCCATCCATCGTCCATCCATCGTCCATCCATCCATCCATCCATCGTCCATCCATCGTCCATCCATCCATCCATCCATCGTCCATCCATCCATCCATCCATCGTCCATCCATCGTCCATCCATCCATCCATCCATCGTCCATCCATCATCCATCCATCCATCCATCCATCGTCCATCCATCGTCCATCCATCGTCCATCCATCCATCCATCCATCGTCCATCCATCGTCCATCCATCCATCCATCCATCCATCGTCCATCCATCCATCCATCCATCGTCCATCCATCCATCCATCCATCCATTGTCCATCCATCATCCATCCATCGTCCATCCATCCATCCATCCATCCATTGTCCATCCATCATCCATCCATCCATCCATCCATCCATCGTCCATCCATCATCCATCCATCGTCCATCCATCCATCCATCGTCCATCCATCATCCATCCATCCATCCATCCATCCATCGTCCATCCATCATCCATCCATCGTCCATCCATCCATCCATCCATCGTCCATCCATCATCCATCCATCCATCCATCCATCCATCGTCCATCCATCATCCATCCATCGTCCATCCATCCATCCATCCATCGTCCATCCATCATCCATCCATCCATCGTCCATCCATCCATCCACCCATCGTCCATCCATCATCCATCCATCGTCCATCCATCATCCATCCATCGTCCATCCATCCATCCATCCATCGTCCATCCATCATCCATCCATCCATCGTCCATCCATCCATCCACCCATCGTCCATCCATCATCCATCCATCATCCATCATCCATCCATCCATCCATCGTCCATCCATCATCCATCCATCCATCGTCCATCCATCCATCCATCGTCCATCCATCATCCATCCATCGTCCATCCATCATCCATCCATCCATCTATCCATCGTCCATCCATCATCCATCCATCCATCCATCCATCCATCGTCCATCCATCCATCCATCCATCCATCCATCGTCCATCCATCGTCCATCCATCAATCCATCCATCCATCGTCCATCCATCCATCCATCCATCGTCCATCCATCCATCCATCCATCCATCATCCATCCATCCATCCATCCATCGTCCATCCATCGTCCATCCATCCATCCATCCATCCATCCATCGTCCATCCATCGTCCATCCATCCATCCATCGTCCATCCATCATCCATCCATCCATCCATCCATCCATCCATCCATCGTCCATCCATCCATCCATCCATCGTCCATCCATCCATCCATCCATCCATCATCCATCCATCGTCCATCATCCATCCATCCATCCATCGTCCATCCATCCATCCATCCATCATCCATCCATCCATCCATCCATCATCCATCCATCATCCATCCATCATCCATCCATCATCCATCCATCATCCATCCATCCATCCATCATCCATCCATCATCCATCAATCCATCATCCATCATCCATCCATCCATCATCCATCATCCATCAATCCATCCATCCATCCATCCATCCATCATCCATCCATCCATCCATCATCCATCATCCATCCATCCATCATCCATCATCCATCAATCCATCCATCCATCCATCCATCCATCCATCATCCATCCATCATCCATCCATCATCCATCCATCATCCATCCATCCATCCATCATCCATCCATCATCCATCCATCCATCCATCATCCATCCATCATCCATCAATCCATCATCCATCATCCATCCATCCATCATCCATCCATCATCCATCAATCCATCATCCATCCATCATCCATCCATCCATCCATCATCCATCCATCATCCATCAATCCATCATCCATCATCCATCCATCCTCACCCATCATCCTTTCCAATCCATCCATCCCCAATCCACCCATCATCCTTTTCCTTTCATCCATCCATCATCCACCCTTCCATCCCCCATCCACCCATCATCCACCACCCAAATCCATCATCCATCCATCATCCATCAACCCAAATCATCCATCATCCATCCATCCATCATCCTAAATCCACAATCCATCCACCCACCCACCCCTTTCCATCATCCATCCTTTAAAACCCAAATCCACCCAAACCCTTTTCCATCCATCACCACCCATCACCCCCATCATCCATCCATCATCATCCTTCCCATCCATCATCCACCATCCATCATCCATCCATCCATCCATCCACCCATCCCTTTCCATCCATCCATCCATTCACCCCATCTCCACCCATCCATCCCACCCAAACCACCCCACTCCATCCATCCTTTCCACCACATCCATCGCCCAATCCATCCATAATTAAAATCCACCCAAAAGGGTCCATCCATCCTTTCCATCCCCCTCGCCCATCCATCATCCCCCAAATCGTCCATCCATCCATCCTTTTCCATCCTTTGCCCATCCATAAACCACCACCCAACCCTTTCCCTTTTTTCCCTTTCCATCGCCCAAATCCATCATCCATCCCATCGCCCCATCCATCCTTTCCACCCATCCACCCGCCCACCCAATAAACCCAACCCAAACCTTTCCATCCATCCATCGTCCATCCATCCATCCATCTCCACCCCATCCGTCCATCCCCCAAATCCATCTTTCCATCCATCGTCCATCCATCCATCCACCCAATCCACCCATCGCCCCCATCTCCACCCATCCATCCACCCAATCCATCCATCCATCGTCCACCCACATCCATTTTGTCCATCCATGTCCACCCCTTTGCCCAAAATTAAATCGTCCCCCAAATCCACCCAAATCCTCCATCCACCGCCCAATACCATCACCCCCATCCATCCACCCCAATCGTCCACCATCATCCATCCTTTCCTTCCATCCATCGTCCATCCCCATCACCCTTTCCCCCATGCCCACCCCTCACCCATCCATCGTCCTTCCACCCAAATCCTCCATCCATCCATCGTCCATCCCATCATCCATCCACCCCATCCATCCAACTCCATCCATCCCCAATCCATGTCCATCCACCCAAATTCCACCCATGGGCCACCCAATTCCACCCAAATCCACCCCATCCATCCACCCAATCCACCCATCGTCCTTTCCCTTCACCCAAAACCATCGCCCCATCCACCCAAATCCATCCTTTCCTTTCGCCCAAAGCCAAATTTAACCCTCCATCCATCCCTCCATCGTCCCCTTCATCCATCCATCGTCCTTTCCCAATCCATCCATCCTGTCCACCCCATCCATCCATCGACCATCCATCCTTTCCATCGCCCAATCCATCATTTTTCCCCAAATCCATCGTCCTCCTACCCTTCCAGCCATCCTTTCCCTGGGGCCTTCCTTCCTTCCACCCCTTTGTCCACCCATCCGCCCAAACCATCCCACCCCATCGTCCCTTTTCCAGCCACCCAAAATCCTTTACCCAACGTAAACCACTAATAAACCTCGCCGCCACTACCACTAATTCCTATCCTCCTCCCATCTTCCTCCTGCCCTTTCCTCCAAATCCTTTCCATCCTTTGCCATACCATCCTTTCCTTCCACTATCCACCAAATTTTAATCCCCCCTTTTACCCCCTCATGAATCCTAACTTTATAATAATAATATAATAATCCTCCATCCATATAATGATAATAACCCACCTTTCCTTTTAATAATCCATTTTCCCATAAACCCCACATCCACCCATCCATCACACCCAAATCCTCCATCCTTTCCATACCCAATCCATCCACCCATTCATCCATCGCCCTTTTTCCCTTTCCATCCAGCCCACCCCATCCATCCATCTTCCACCCAAACCCAAACCATCTTTCCATCCATCCATCCATCCATCGTCCATCCATCCATAAATCCATCCATCCATCCATCATCCATCCATCCTCATCCATTACCCATCCATCATCCACCCATCCTTTCCAAAACCATCCATCCTTTAAACCCCATAATCCATCCATCGTCCATCCATCCATCCATAAACCACCCACCCTCCATCATCCACCCACCCATCCACCCAAATCCATCATCCATCCACCCAAATTCCATCCATCATCCACCCAAACACCCAAATTCCCACCCCATCCATCCAACATCCACCATCCATCACCCAACCCATCGTCCATCCATCCATCCATCCATCTTTCCATCCATCCATCCATCATCCACCCATCCATCCCTCCTCCATCACCCACCATCCATCCATCCATCCATCCATCACCATCCATCCAAAAACCCCCATCCACCCCTCCTTTCATCCATCCATCATCCACCCAACTATCCACCCATCCTTCCTCATCCATCCTTTCCAACTCCTTTCCAAATCCATCCCCCAAACATCCATCATCGTCCATTCCATCCACCCATCATCCATCCTTTAATTCCACCCAAACCCTTTCCATATCCATCCTCCTCCACCCAACATCCACCCCATCCATCCATCACCCAAATCCATGTCCTTTCCATCCTTTTCATCCTTTCCATCCTTTGCCCCTTCCATCCTTTCGTCCACCCATCCATCCTCATCTATCCATCCATCGTCCATCCATCCTTTCCCCCATCCATCCACCCAATCCATCGCCCATCCATCCACCCATCCATCCATCCATCCATCCTTTCACCCTCCATCCATCGTCCTTTTCCACCCCACACCCAAACCATCACCCCCCCCACCCCATCCATCATCCATCCAACACCCTCCATCCTCCATCCCAACCCATCACCCCACCCATCCATCATCCACCCAAACATCCATCCATCCATCCACCCACCCTTTCCATCATCCATCCAAAATCGTCCTTTCCATCCATCATCCTTTCCATCCTCCTCCATCCATCATCCATCCTTTCCACCCAAACATCCATCCATCCATCCATCCATCATCCATCCATCCATCCATCCATCCATCCATCATCCATCCAACATCCATCCATCCATCCATCCATCATCCATCCATCCATCATCCATCATCCATCCAACATCCATCCATCGTCCATCCATCCATCATCCGTCCATCCATCCATCATCCATCCAACATCCATCCATCCATCCATCCATCGTCCATCCATCCATCATCCGTCCATCCATCCATCCATCATCCATCCATTATCCGTCCATCCATCCATCCAACATCCATCCATCCATCCATCCATCGTCCATGCATCCATCCATCATCCATCCATCTATCCATCCATCATCCATCCATTATCCGTCCATCCATCCATCCAACATCCATCCATCCATCCATCCATCGTCCATCCATCCATCATCCGTCCATCCATCCATCCATCATCCATCCATTATCCGTCCATCCATCCATCCAACATCCATCCATCCATCCATCCATCGTCCATGCATCCATCCATCATCCATCCATCCATCGTCCATGCATCCATCCATCATCCAACATCCATCCATCCATCCATCCATCATCCATCCATCCATCCATCCATCCATCCATCCATCGTCCATCCATCCATCATCCATCCATCTATCCATCCATCCATCCATCATCCATCCATCCATCCATCCATCCATCCATCGTCCATCCATCCATCGTCCATCCATCCATCCATCGTCCATCCATCCATCATCCATCCATCCATCCATCCATCCATCGTCCATCCATCCATCATCCATCCATCATCCATCCATCCATCCATCATCCATCCATCATCCATCCATCCATCCATCATCCATCCAACATCCATCCATCCATCATCCATCCAACATCCATCCATCCATCCATCATCCATCATCCATCATCCATCCATCCATCATCCATCCATCCATCCATCATCCATCCATCCATCCATCCATCGTCCATCCATCCATCATCCATCCATCCATCCATCCATCATCCATCCATCCAACATCCATCCATCCATCCATCCATCATCCATCCATCCATCCATCATCCATCATCCATCCATCCATCCATCATCCATCCATCCATCCATCCATCATCCATCCATCCATCCATCCATCATCCATCCATCCATCATCCATCATCCATCCAACATCCATCCATCCATCCATCCATCGTCCATCCATCCATCATCCGTCCATCCATCCATCATCCATCCAACATCCATCCATCCATCCATCCATCGTCCATCCATCCATCATCCGTCCATCCATCCATCCATCATCCATCCATCATCCGTCCATCCATCCATCCATCCATCATCCATCCATCCATCATCCATCCATCATCCATCCATCCATCCATCATCCATCCATCCATCCATCATCCATCATCCATCCAACATCCATCCATCCATCCATCATCCATCCATCCAACATCCATCCATCCATCCATCATCCATCATCCATCCAACATCCATCCATCCATCCATCCATCGTCCATCCATCCATAATCCATCCATCATCCATCCATCCATCCAACATCCATCCATCCATCCATCCATCCAACATCCATCCATCCAACATCCATCCATCCATCATCCATCCATCCATCCATCCATCCATCCAACATCCATCCATCCAACATCCATCCATCCATCATCCATCCTCCATCATCCATCATCCATCCATCCATCCATCCATCCATCCATCATCCATCCATCCAACATCCATCCATCCATCGTCCATCCATCCATCATCTATCCATCATCCATCATCCATCCATCCATCCATCATCCATCATCCATCCATAATCCATCATCCATCCATCCATCCATCATCCATCCATCATCCATCATCCATTATCCATCCATCCATCCAACATCCATCCATCCATCCATCCATCCATCATCCATCCATCATCCATCCATCCATCCATCATCCATCCATCCATCATCCATCCATACATCCATCCATCCATCATCCATCCATCCATCCATCATCCATCATCCATCATCCATCCATCCATCATCCATCCATCCATCCATCGTCCATCCATCCATCATCCATCCATCGTCCATCATCCATCCATCTATCCATCCAACATCCATCCATCTATCCATCCATCCAACATCCATCCATCCATCCATCCATCGTCCATCCATCCATCATCCATCCATCCATCATCCATCCAACATCCATCCATCCATCGTCCATCCATCCATCCATCCATCATCCATCATCCATCATCCATCATCCATCATCCATCGATCATCCATCCATCCAACATCCATCCGTCCATCATCCATCCAACATCCATCCATCCATCCATCCATCGTCCATCCATCATCCATCCAACATCCATCCATCCATCCATCCATCCATCGTCCATCCATCCATCCATCCATCATCCATCCAACATCCATCCATCCATCCATCCATCGTCCATCCATCCATCCATCCATCATCCATCCATCCATCATCCATCATTCATCATCCATCCATCCATCCAACATCCATCCATCCATCCATCCATCGTCCATCCATCCATCATGCATCCATCATCCATCATCCATCCATCCAACATCCATCCATCCATCCATCCAACATCCATCCATCCATCCATCGTCCATCCATCATCCATCCATCCATCATCCATCCATCCATCCATCCATCCATCATCCATCCAACATCCATCCATCCATCCATCATCCATCCATCCATCATCCATCATCCATCATCCATCCAACATCCATCCATCCATCATCCATCATTCATCATCCATCCATCCATCCAACATCCATCCATCCATCCATCCATTGTCCATCCATCCATCCATCATCCATCCATCATCCATCCATCCATCATCCATCATTCATCCAACATCCATCCATCCATCCATCGTCCATCCATCCATCATGCATCCATCATCCATCATCCATCCATTCAACATCCATCCATCCATCCATCCAACATCCATCCATCCATCCATCCATCGTCCATCCATCATCCATCCATCCATCATCCATCCATCCATCCATCCATCCATCATCCATCCAACATCCATCCATCCATCCATCATCCATCCATCCATCATCCATCATCCATCATCCATCATTCATCATCCATCCATCATCCATCATCTATCCATCCAACATCCATCCATCCATCATCCATCATTCATCATCCATCCATCCATCCAACATCCATCCATCCATCCATCCATCCATTGTCCATCCATCCATCATCCATCCATCATCCATCATCCATCCATCCATCCATCCATCCAACATCCATCCATCCATCCATCCATCCAACATCCATCCATCTATCCATCGTCCATCCATCCATCCATCCATCCATCCATCCATCATCCATCATCCATCCATCGTCCATCATCCATCCATCCATCATCCATCCAACATCCATCCATCATCCATCATCCATCCATCCAACATCCATCCATCCATCCATCCATCCAACATCCATCCATCCATCCATCCATCCATCGTCCATCCATCCATCCATCCATCCATCCATCATCCATCATCCATCCATCGTCCATCATCCATCCATCCATCATCCATCATCCATCCATCCATCATCCATCCATCATCCATCATCCATCCATCCAACATCCATCCATCCATCCATCCATCATCCATCCAACATCCATCCATCCATCCAACATCCATCCATCCATCCATCATCCATCCATCCATCCACCCATTGTCCATCCATCCATCCATCCATCATCCATCCATCCAACATCCATCCATCCATCCATCCATCGTCCATCCATCCATCATCCATCCAACATCCATCCATCCATCTATCCATCGTCCATCCATCCATCCATCCATCCATCATCCATCATCCATCCATCATCCATCATCCATCCATCATCCATCATCCATCCATCCATCATCCATCATCCATCATCCATCCATCATCCATCCATCCAACATCCATCCAACATCCATCCATCCATCATCCATCCATCCATCATCCATCCATCATCCATCATCCATCCATCATCCATCATCCATCCATCATCCATCATCCATCCATCCATCATCCATCCATCATCCATCATCCATCATCCATCCATCATCCATCATCCATCCATCATCCATCCATCCATCATCCATCATCCATCATCCATCCATCATCCATCCATCCATCATCCATCATTCATCATCCATCCATCATCCATCCATCATCCATCATCCATCCATCCATCATCCATCATCCATCCATCATCCATCATCCATCATCCATCCATCATCCATCATCCATCCATCATCCATCATCCATCCATCCATCATCCATCGTCCATCCATCCATCATCCATCCATCATCCATCCATCCAACATCCATCCATCCATCCAACATCCATCCATCCATCCATCCATCCATCCATCGTCCATCCATCCATCCATCCATCCATCATCCATCATCCATCATCCATCCATCATCCATCATCCATCCATCATCCATCCATCCATCCATCCATCCAACATCCATCCAACATCCATCCATCATCGTCCATCCATCCATCCATCCATCCATCATCCATCCATCATCCATCATCCATCATCCATCCATCCAACATCCATCCATCCATCATCCATCCAACATCCATCCATCCATCCAACATCCATCCATCCATCCATCTACCTCCTGCTAAATGCAGCAGTGTTCTTAGATGAAGATCAGCTCATCTTCCTCCTGTTCCCTGGAAGCAGCCGATCATCTGTTATTCCCATCTGCAGTGATGGATTTCCCGCCCAGTAACAGCCTTCAGGTGTCACCGCGCTGTGATTTAACTCCCCGCTGGCTCCCGTACAGCCCGACCCGACTCACAGAAGGTTATGAACTGCAGACTCAGCACTTCCTGTGATGTCACAGCAGAGGAAATGCTTCCAACCCCCCCAGAACCCAGAGGAGAGGAAACCCAGAGCTGAGCTCAGCAGGAAGGTAGCTCTGAAACACAGCGGATTCAGTCTGGACAGAACCAACCGGAACCAGCCGGAACCAACCGGAACCAGCCGGAACCAACCGGAACCAACCAGAACCAGCCGGAACCAACCGGAACCAGCCGGAACCAACCGGAACCAACCAGAACCAACCGGAACCAACCGGAACTGAACCAACTGGAACCAACCAGAACCAACCGGAACCAACTGGAACCAACCGGAATCAACCGGAACCAACCGGAACTGAACCTTGATCACTAACTCCATTATCATCATCACCTTCATCATCACCATCCTCATCTTCCTCACTATCATCATAATTTTAACCATCATCATCATCATGATCATCATCATCATTTCCACCGTCATTATTTCATCATCATCCTCATAACCAAAGGAATCCTAGATCTTTAATGAACCTCCAGCTCTGGTTCTGCTGAACCAGAACCAGAACCAGGGAGGTTCCTCTGACCCAGACCGATCTGCGGCTGGCACTGACCTGTGGCTCTGAGAACACTTCCTGGATGCTGTTGATTGGTCCAACAGGAACACCTGATCCCTGGAACCTCCTCAGCCAATCAGCAGTTCTCTCCTGCAGGAACCTGAAAGGAACAGAACCAGACGATGAAGCGAGGCCCTAATGGGCCAACGGTTCTGATCCGCCCCAAAGAGGACCGGTCCGGTTGGAGCAGACCTCTCTGACAGCGTCTGCAGCAGCTGTTTGCGGTTCTGGACTCTCAGCTGGTTGGTTCTGTAGTTCGGGTCCTCAGTGAGATTCTGCAGATCCAGAACCTGCAGGTCCAACGGAACCAGAACACATTCTTAGACTAACTTTCAGAACTGCCTTAGAAAGAGATCTGTCAGAAGCACCTGGGCAAACGGATCGGACCAGAACTCCAGTCACACTCACCTGACACACTCTGACGAACTGCTGATCGTTCCCTGCAGCGACAACCAGGTGTCCATCTTTGGTTCTGAAGCCCTGGAGACACAGAGGAACCATGAAGGAACCAGAACCTGGACCCCAGGAATTCACTGGTCCCTGGATCCAAAAACCGGTCCCTGGATCCAAAAACCGATCCCTGGATCCAAAAACCAAAAACCGGTCCCTGGATCCAAAAACCGGTCCCTGGATCCAAAAAAACGGTCCCTGGATCCAAAAACCAAAAACCGGTCCCTGGATCCAAAAACCAAAAACCGGTCCCCGGATCCAAAAACCGGTCCCTGGATCCAAAAACCGGTCCCTGGATCCAAAAACCGATCCCAACCTGGAATAAACTAAAGCAGTTCATCAACCGGCGAAAAACTTTATTTATAAACCGGACAAACAGCTTAGCACTCACTGTAAGATGCGACATTACAGCATCTATGTTCTCTGGTTCTATCCTGCTCTGTTCTTGTCTGATTTATTCTACTTTATTCTGTTCTTTACTTTATTTCGACCCAAAGGTGGAATCATAATGATTTAATGAACAGATTTCAGCCTTTATCTGATTATTAATCAGAATATTTAACAGATCAACCGGTCCGCTATGGCAGGAATTAAACTACGTCCATTTTTAGTCATTGATTATTGATATCTGAAATAAAAATGGTACCAAATGTATTACAGAGATGTGAAATTCATTTTCAGACACCCAGAATGTTTATTTCAGAGAGGAGTGACGTCATTTCTCCTAGTAAGAATTACATCTCAGATATCTGAACGTTTATTTTGACTGGGAAGAAATGCATTTTAGACATCCGGATTACATTTTCAGTCGAGCTAATAAATGTGAAAATGGCCTGCCATACATCCACTTTGTTCTGACTGTCGGTCAGTTTGAGGAACAGGTTTGGATCAAAGAAAAATAAAGAAAACAGACCATTTTTTCTGCTGGGCTGAACAAGAAAAACATGGAGAACAGAACCAGAACTTTTTACTCTTTTTACTCTCTTCCTGTGAGTCAATAATCAGAACCGAGCAGAACCTCACTGAGACGTTCTGATGGGAAAATCAACTTTCCCAAAACCGTCTTTGGTTCCTCTGAATCATCAGAACTGATCTGGTTCTGAACAACCAGAACTTCTTCTCATGAAGCTCCTGATTGGTTTATCTTCAGCTTTCATTCCTCATTTGGACCTCAGGGGTTCTGGTTCCCGTTGGCCCATCTGGTCATGGAGCTAAATCCATGATACGGACACGTCGGAATCGGAACAGGCGCCGAGTCTGGAGCAGGTCTCGGGTCTTTCCTTCCTCATGTTGAATCGGACCAATGAGGAGCTGCTGCAGGTTCTGGAGCTTTACTAAGAGGAGAGCCTCCAGAGGAAACCTGCTGAAAGGCCGCCGCGTCTCTTCCTGCCGACGGCCTCCATCTTTCCTGTCTGACTCTCAGCCACATGAAAGGAGCTGCAAACACAGAGCGTTCACCTCTGGTCACGCCGTTCCCACCGCAGCTATGCTTTCATCTGCCACCCCAGGGGCTTGTGGGTAATGTGGTCCACATGGGGATGAAACGTTCAGCCACAGAACCTCAGAGAGGAGAGGAACTGGTGGGCTCCCAGTAGGGAGGCTTGTGCCCCCTGCTGGCTGAAAAAGACCCGGACAGACAGGCAGACAGACAGACAGACAGACAGACAGACAGACAGACAGACAGACAGACAGACAGACAGCTGAACTCCAAGCAGGAGATTCTGCAGAACATCTAAGGCTGTTCTTCTGCAGATTTAGCTGCATTTAGTGACACATCGAGGGAAAATAAAGGCTATTTCTATTCAATTCAACTCTTTTCTATTGCTGTCTCTATGTTCATGGATGTTGGCTAACGCTTCCTCAGCCATCTGTGGTTCTTTCTGGGTTCATTAATTCTGTTTGTTGAATGAAGACCTGAAGGACGCATTACAGACGTTAGATTTTAGATCTAAAGCTCAGCTGACCTCCTGACCTTCCTGAAACTGAGCCTCAATAAATTTTAACAAACTGTTGTTCACATTCCTTCATTATCTAAGTGAGGAGAGAATCCTCATATCTATCAGCTGATCTACTGCTGCTGAAATGAGCTTCCTCTGCAGGTTGGTTGGAAGCTGCAGAAGAAGGTGATGAGTTCAGAGACCAGTTTGAGAAACGATTCAGAGAAAATGGAGGCGGTTCGATCAGGATCCCTGTCCTGGATCTCTTGGTTTTTAGCCTTTCCAGTCATGTCCTGCTGGGATGACGTCTCTGACATCTGGAGTCATTAACATCTGGAGACACTAGCATCTGGAGTCATTAGCATCTGGAGTCATTAGCATCTGGAGACACTAGCATCTGTAGACACTAGCATCTGGAGTCATTAGCATCTGGAGTCATTAGCATCTGTAGACACTAGCATCTGTAGTCATGAGCATCTGTAGTCATTAGCATATGTAGACACTAGCATCTGTAGACACTAGCATTTGGAGTCATTAGCATCTGGAGTCATTAGCATCTGGAGTCATTAGCATCTGTAGACACTAGCATCTGGAGTCATTAGCATCTGGAGTCATTAGCATCTGGAGACACTAGCATCTGGAGTCATTAGCATCTGTAGACACTAGCATCTGTAGTCATGAGCATCTGTAGTCATTAGCATATGTAGACACTAGCATCTGTAGACACTAGCATTTGGAGTCATTAGCATCTGGAGTCATTAGCATCTGGAGTCATTAGCATCTGTAGACACTAGCATCTGGAGTCATTAGCATCTGTAGTCATTAGCATCTGTAGACACTAGCATCTGAAAACATTAGCATGTGGAGTCATTAGCATCTGGAGTCATTAGCATCTATAGACACTAGCATCTGGAGTCATTACCCTTTGTAGTCATTAGCATCTATAGACACTAGCATCTGTAGACACGAGCATCTGTAGTCATTAGCATCTGTAGTCATTAGCATCTGGAGTCATTTGCATCTGGAGTCATTTGCATCTGGAGACACAAGCATCTGTAGTCATTAGCATCTGTAGTCATTAGTATCTGTAGACACGAGCATCTGTAGTCATTAGCATCTGTAGTCATTAGCATCTGGAGTCACTAGCATCTGGAGTCACTAGCATCTGGAGTCACTAGCATCTGGAGTCATTTGCATCTGGAGACACAAGCATCTGTAGTCATTACCATCTGGAGACACTAGCATCTGGAGTCATTTGCATCTGGAGTCATTTGTATCTGTAGACACTAGCATCTGTAGTCACTAGCATCTGGAGTCATTTGCATCTGGAGTCATTTGCATCTGTAGACACTAGCATCTGTAGTCACTAGCATCTGGAGTCATTGCATCTGGAGTCATTAGCATCTGGAGTCATTAGCATCTGGAATCATTAGCATCTGTAGACACTAGCATCTGGAGTCATTAGCATCTGTAGACACTAGCATCTCTAGTCATTAGCATCTGTAGGCATTAGCATCTGGAGACACTAGCATCTGGAGTCATTAGCATTTGGAGTCATTAGCATCTGAAGTCATTAGCATCTGTAGACACTAGCATCTGGAGTCATTAGCATTTGGAGTCATTAGCATCTGAAGTCATTAGCATCTGTAGACACTAGCATCTGGAGTCATTAGCATCTGTAGACACTAGCATCTGTAGACACTAGCATCTGTGAACACTAGCATCTATAGTCATTAGCATCTGGAGTCATTAGCATCTGTAGTCATTAGCATCTGGGGTCTCTAGCATCTCTAGTCACTAGCATCTGTAGACACTAGCATCTGTGAACACTAGCATCTGGAGTCATTAGCATCTAGAGTCATTAGCATCTGTAGACACTAGCATCTGGAGTCATTAGCATCTCTAGACACTAGCATCTGTAGACACTAGCATCTGTGAACACTAGCATCTGTAGTCATTAGCATCTGTAGTCATTAGCATCTGTAGACACTAGCATCTCTAGTCATTAGCATCTGTAGGCATTAGCATCTGGAAACACTAGCATCTGTAGTCATTAGCATCTGGAGTCATTAGCATCTCTAGTCACTAGCATCTCTAGTCACTAGCACCTCTAGTCACTAGCACCTCTCGTCACTAGCATCTCTAGTCACTAGCATCTCTAGTCACTAGCACCTCTAGTCACTAGCACCTCTAGTCACTAACACCTCTAGTCACTAACACCTCTAGTCACTAGCTCCTCTAGTCACTAGCTCCTCTAGTCACTAGCACCTCTAGTCACTAGCACCTCTAGTCACTAACACCTCTAGTCACTAGCTCCTCTAGTCACTAGCATCTCTAGTCACTAGCATCTCTAGTCACTAGCACCTCTAGTCACTAGAATCTCTAGTCATTAGCATCTGTAGACACTAGCATCTGGAGACGTTAGCATCTGTAGTCGTTAGCATCTCTAGTCGTTAGCATCTCTAGTCACTAGCACCTCTAGTCACTAGCACCTCTCGTCACTAGCACCTCTCGTCACTAGCACCTCTAGTCACTAGCACCTCTAGTCACTAACACCTCTAGTCACTAACACCTCTAGTCACTAGCTCCTCTAGTCACTAGCACCTCTAGTCACTAGCATCTCTAGTCACTAGCACCTCTAGTCACTAGCATCTCTAGTCACTAGCATCTCTAGTCACTAGCACCTCTAGTCACTAGCACCTCTAGTCACTAACACCTCTAGTCACTAGCATCTCTAGTCACTAGCACCTCTAGTCACTAGCACCTCTAGTCACTAACACCTCTAGTCACTAGCACCTCTAGTCACTAACACCTCTAGTCACTAACACCTCTAGTCACTAGCTCCTCTAGTCACTAGCACCTCTAGTCACTAGCATCTCTAGTCACTAGCACCTCTAGTCACTAGCACCTCTAGTCACTAGCATCTCTAGACACTAGCATCTGTAGACACTAGCATCTGTGAACACTAGCATCTGTAGTCATTAGCATCTGTAGTCATTAGCATCTGTAGTCATTAGCATCTGTAGACACTAGCATCTCTAGTCATTAGCATCTGTAGACATTAGCATCTGGAAACACTAGCATCTGTAGTCATTATCATCTGGAGTCATTAGCATCTCTAGTCACTAGCATCTCTAGTCACTAGCACCTCTAGTCACTAGCACCGCTCGTCACTAGCATCTCTAGTCACTAGCACCTCTAGTCACTAACACCTCTAGTCACTAACACCTCTAGTCACTAGCTCCTCTAGTCACTAGCTCCTCTAGTCACTAGCACCTCTAGTCACTAGCACCTCTAGTCACTAACACCTCTAGTCACTAGCTCCTCTAGTCACTAGCATCTCTAGTCACTAGCATCTCTATTCACTAGCATCTCTAGTCACTAGCACCTCTAGTCACTAGCACCTCTAGTCACTAGAATCTCTAGTCATTAGCATCTGTAGACACTAGCATCTGGAGTCGTTAGCATCTGTAGTCGTTAGCATCTCTAGTCGTTAGCATCTCTAGTCACTAGCACCTCTAGTCACTAGCACCTCTCGTCACTAGCACCTCTCGTCACTAGCACCTCTAGTCACTAGCACCTCTAGTCACTAGCACCTCTAGTCACTAACACCTCTAGTCACTAACACCTCTAGTCACTAGCTCCTCTAGTCACTAGCACCTCTAGTCACTAGCATCTCTAGTCACTAGCACCTCTAGTCACTAGCATCTCTAGTCACTAGCATCTCTAGTCACTAGCATCTCTAGTCACTAGCACCTCTAGTCACTAGCACCTCTAGTCACTAACACCTCTAGTCACTAGCTCCTCTAGTCACTAGCACCTCTAGTCACTAGCACCTCTAGTCACTAGCATCTCTAGTCACTAGCACCTCTAGTCACTAGCACCTCTAGTCACTAGCACCTCTAGTCACTAACACTTCTAGTCACTAACACCTCTAGTCACTAGCTCCTCTAGTCACTAGCTCCTCTAGTCACTAACACCTCTAGTCACTAGCACCTCTAGTCACTAGCATCTCTAGTCACTAGCATCTCTAGTCACTAGCATCTGGAGTCGTTAGCATCTGTAGTCGTTAGCATCTCTAGTCGTTAGCATCTCTAGTCACTAGCACCTCTCGTCACTAGCACCTCTCGTCACTAGCACCTCTCGTCACTAGCACCTCTCGTCACTAGCACCTCTAGTCACTAGCACCTCTAGTCACTAGCACCTCTAGTCACTAACACCTCTAGTCACTAACACCTCTAGTCACTAGCTCCTCTAGTCACTAGCACCTCTAGTCACTAGCATCTCTAGTCACTAGCATCTCTAGTCACTGGCATCTCTAGTCACTAGCACCTCTAGTCACTAACACCTCTAGTCACTAGCTCCTCTAGTCACTAGCACCTCTAGTCACTAGCACCTCTAGTCACTAGCATCTCTAGTCACTAGCACCTCTAGTCACTAGCATCTCTAGTCACTAGCACCTCTAGTCACTAGCACCTCTAGTCACTAGCATCTCTAGTCACTAGCACCTCTAGTCACTGGCACCTCTAGTCACTGGCACCTCTAGTCACTAACACCTCTAGTCACTAGCACCTCTAGTCACTAACACCTCTAGTCACTAGCTCCTCTAGTCACTAGCACCTCTAGTCACTAGCACCTCTAGTCACTAGCATCTCTAGTCACTAGCACCTCTAGTCACTAACACCTCTAGTCACTAGCACCTCTAGTCACTAACACCTCTAGTCACTAACACCTCTAGTCACTAGCTCCTCTAGTCACTAGCTCCTCTAGTCACTAACACCTCTAGTCACTAGCACCTCTAGTCACTAACACCTCTAGTCACTAGCACCTCTAGTCACTAGCACCTCTAGTCACTAACACCTCTAGTCACTAGCACCTCTAGTCACTAACACCTCTAGTCACTAGCACCTCTAGTCACTAGCATCTCTAGTCACTAGCACCTCTAGTCACTAGCACCTCTAGTCACTAGCACCTCTAGTCACTAGCACCTCTAGTCACTAACACCTCTAGTCACTAGCACCTCTAGTCACTAACACCTCTAGTCACTAGCACCTCTAGTCACTAGCATCTCTAGTCACTAGCACCTCTAGTCACTAACACCTCTAGTCACTAGCACCTCTAGTCACTAACACCTCTAGTCACTAGCTCCTCTAGTCACTAACACCTCTAGTCACTAGCTCCTCTAGTCACTAACACCTCTAGTCACTAGCTCCTCTAGTCACTAGCACCTCTAGTCACTAGCACCTCTAGTCACTAACACCTCTAGTCACTAGCTCCTCTAGTCACTAGCTCCTCTAGTCACTAACACCTCTAGTCACTAGCTCCTCTAGTCACTAGCACCTCTAGTCACTAACACCTCTAGTCACTAGCTCCTCTAGTCACTAACACCTCTAGTCACTAGCACCTCTAGTCACTAACACCTCTAGTCACTAGCTCCTCTAGTCACTAGCACCTCTAGTCACTAGCACCTCTAGTCACTAACACCTCTAGTCACTAGCTCCTCTAGTCACTAGCACCTCTAGTCACTAGCACCTCTAGTCACTAGCACCTCTAGTCACTAACACCTCTAGTCACTAGCACCTCTAGTCACTAGCACCTCTAGTCACTAGCTCCTCTAGTCACTAGCTCCTCTAGTCACTAACACCTCTAGTCACTAGCACCTCTAGTCACTAACACCTCTAGTCACTAGCTCCTCTAGTCACTAGCACCTCTAGTCACTAACACCTCTAGTCACTAGCTCCTCTAGTCACTAGCACCTCTAGTCACTAGCACCTCTAGTCACTAACACCTCTAGTCACTAGCACCTCTAGTCACTAGCACCTCTAGTCACTAACACCTCTAGTCACTAGCACCTCTAGTCACTAGCACCTCTAGTCACTAGCTCCTCTAGTCACTAACACCTCTAGTCACTAGCTCCTCTAGTCACTAGCTCCTCTAGTCACTAGCTCCTCTAGTCACTAGCACCTCTAGTCACTAACACCTCTAGTCACTAGCACCTCTAGTCACTAACACCTCTAGTCACTAGCACCTCTAGTCACTAGCACCTCTAGTCACTAACACCTCTAGTCACTAGCTCCTCTAGTCACTAGCTCCTCTAGTCACTAGCTCCTCTAGTCACTAGCACCTCTAGTCACTAACACCTCTAGTCACTAGCTCCTCTAGTCACTAACACCTCTAGTCACTAGCACCTCTAGTCACTAGCACCTCTAGTCACTAGCACCTCTAGTCACTAACACCTCTAGTCACTAGCACCTCTAGTCACTAACACCTCTAGTCACTAGCACCTCTAGTCACTAACACCTCTAGTCACTAGCACCTCTAGTCACTAGCACCTCTAGTCACTAGCTCCTCTAGTCACTAACACCTCTAGTCACTAGCTCCTCTAGTCACTAACACCTCTAGTCACTAGCACCTCTAGTCACTAACACCTCTGGTCACTAGCTCCTCTAGTCACTAGCACCTCTAGTCACTAGCACCTCTAGTCACTAACACCTCTAGTCACTAGCACCTCTAGTCACTAGCACCTCTAGTCACTAGCACCTCTAGTCACTAACACCTCTAGTCACTAGCACCTCTAGTCACTAGCTCCTCTAGTCACTAGCACCTCTAGTCACTAGCACCTCTAGTCACTAACACCTCTAGTCACTAGCACCTCTAGTCACTAGCACCTCTAGTCACTAACACCTCTAGTCACTAGCACCTCTAGTCACTAGCACCTCTAGTCACTAGCACCTCTAGTCACTAACACCTCTAGTCACTAGCACCTCTAGTCACTAGCACCTCTAGTCACTAGCACCTCTAGTCACTAACACCTCTAGTCACTAGCACCTCTAGTCACTAGCACCTCTAGTCACTAACACCTCTAGTCACTAGCACCTCTAGTCACTAGCTCCTCTAGTCACTAACACCTCTAGTCACTAACACCTCTAGTCACTAGCTCCTCTAGTCACTAGCACCTCTAGTCACTAGCACCTCTAGTCACTAGCACCTCTAGTCACTAGCACCTCTAGTCACTAGCACCTCTAGTCACTAACACCTCTAGTCACTAGCACCTCTAGTCACTAGCTCCTCTAGTCACTAACACCTCTAGTCACTAGCACCTCTAGTCACTAGCACCTCTAGTCACTAACACCTCTAGTCACTAACACCTCTAGTCACTAGCACCTCTAGTCACTAGCACCTCTAGTCACTAGCACCTCTAGTCACTAACACCTCTAGTCACTAACACCTCTAGTCACTAGCTCCTCTAGTCACTAACACCTCTAGTCACTAGCACCTCTAGTCACTAGCACCTCTAGTCACTAGCACCTCTAGTCACTAGCACCTCTAGTCACTAGCTCCTCTAGTCACTAGCACCTCTAGTCACTAGCACCTCTAGTCACTAGCACCTCTAGTCACTAACACCTCTAGTCACTAACACCTCTAGTCACTAACACCTCTAGTCACTAACACCTCTAGTCACTAGCACCTCTAGTCACTAGCACCTCTAGTCACTAGCACCTCTAGTCACTAACACCTCTAGTCACTAGCTCCTCTAGTCACTAACACCTCTAGTCACTAGCACCTCTAGTCACTAACACCTCTGGTCACTAGCTCCTCTAGTCACTAGCACCTCTAGTCACTAACACCTCTAGTCACTAGCACCTCTAGTCACTAACACCTCTAGTCACTAGCACCTCTAGTCACTAGCACCTCTAGTCACTAGCACCTCTAGTCACTAACACCTCTAGTCACTAGCACCTCTAGTCACTAGCTCCTCTAGTCACTAGCACCTCTAGTCACTAGCACCTCTAGTCACTAACACCTCTAGTCACTAGCACCTCTAGTCACTAGCACCTCTAGTCACTAACACCTCTAGTCACTAGCACCTCTAGTCACTAGCACCTCTAGTCACTAGCTCCTCTAGTCACTAACACCTCTAGTCACTAGCACCTCTAGTCACTAGCTCCTCTAGTCACTAGCTCCTCTAGTCACTAGCACCTCTAGTCACTAACACCTCTAGTCACTAGCACCTCTAGTCACTAGCACCTCTAGTCACTAGCACCTCTAGTCACTAGCACCTCTAGTCACTAGCACCTCTAGTCACTAGCACCTCTAGTCACTAACACCTCTAGTCACTAGCACCTCTAGTCACTAGCTCCTCTAGTCACTAGCACCTCTAGTCACTAGCACCTCTAGTCACTAACACCTCTAGTCACTAACACCTCTAGTCACTAGCACCTCTAGTCACTAACACCTCTAGTCACTAGCACCTCTAGTCACTAGCACCTCTAGTCACTAGCACCTCTAGTCACTAACACCTCTAGTCACTAGCACCTCTAGTCACTAGCTCCTCTAGTCACTAGCACCTCTAGTCACTAGCACCTCTAGTCACTAACACCTCTAGTCACTAGCACCTCTAGTCACTAGCACCTCTAGTCACTAACACCTCTAGTCACTAGCACCTCTAGTCACTAGCACCTCTAGTCACTAGCTCCTCTAGTCACTAACACCTCTAGTCACTAGCACCTCTAGTCACTAGCTCCTCTAGTCACTAACACCTCTAGTCACTAACACCTCTAGTCACTAACACCTCTAGTCACTAGCTCCTCTAGTCACTAGCTCCTCTAGTCACTAGCACCTCTAGTCACTAGCACCTCTAGTCACTAGCACCTCTAGTCACTAACACCTCTAGTCACTAACACCTCTAGTCACTAGCACCTCTAGTCACTAGCACCTCTAGTCACTAGCATGCGTCCTTCCTGCTGTTGGCGTCAAACATCAGCTGAAATACAGAAGATGTTCTTCTCACCTGGTCTTCAAACCTCGGGTTTCTGTCCCCAAACGCACCAAGTCTCTCATGTGTCTCTTTTGTGACACGGTGGACGTCTCACTTCTGCAGGATCAAGATGTGAAAAACCTCAAAAGTTCTCCTTTCCAAACCCACAGAACCTCTAACTCTGATGTTTAGACTGCTGCAATCTCTGAACCCTCCACTCTGCTTTCATCTCCGCAGCCTGGAGGCTGAGGAAGCGAAGGAGGGCCCAGTGCATTGTGGGAAAGGAGGTTCACACTGGGTTTAGATCTGAGAGTCGGACGCTGAAGCTGGTGGAGATGAAGACCACAAAAATGTTGCTGGTGCTGGGATCACAGAAGACAGAAACACAAGGAGGAACTGACAGCTTATCTTCTGAGAGTCATGAAGTGGAACATCTCCCTCAGGCTCCATAATGAGGACCAGACTCTGGAGGAGCAGAACAATCCTTAGATCTAAAGGTTTCATTTCCAGCAGATCACAGAGAGACCTTCTAAACGTTCCTCTGAACCACCTCAAGGTGTGAAGCCCCACATTGTGACACCTGCTTTCATTTTCAGCCGTCTTCTTTATCAGACTGTCCACATTCATCAGAGGAGCTTTCATGGCTCCTGCTGAAGGTTACCGAGAACTTAGGGCCACTTCTTCCAACCTCAGCTGGAGATGATCTGCAGCTTTGAACTGATCTAAATGTCCTCTAAAGTCTAAAACCTGAACCGTCCCAGCAGGTCAGGTCCCTGTCTGTACTGGTCTCTGGAGGAGTTCCATCAGGCAGCTGCTACAGTCCTGACTAACATCAGAATAATGAACCCGTTCAGAACCGCTCCGAGTTTTCCAAAGTGCATAAAATAGCATTAAACAGTTTATGGTTGAAGATATTTCAGAGCCGCTGATCTGTTTGGAGCAGAACCCTCAGGGTCTCCAGAGACCTGCTGGCTCTGGGTTCCCACAACCAAACAAGGTATATAGTTTCTCTGCTTCTCAGAAGTTGCTCAGCTTCCCTGGTGGAGAGCGAGCGTTTGGATTGGGCTGGAAGTGAACGCGATCCGGGCAAAGCAATCTGAGAAGAATCATTTCTTAAAACTCAATCTGATCATTTTGAAAATAAATTTTAAAAAAGTGAGAAAATAAAGTTTAAAAAAATATTTACTTGAAAAGTAAAATCCAAGAAAACAGGAAAGTTACTCTGAAAAACAAATGATTTGATTATCAAAGTTTCATTGATTCTTTGGAACAATAATGGAATAAAAGTGACTCCATAGAATCAGGTAGAAGCTGCAGAAGAAGGCAGGCAGGTCAGGGCGTCGGGGGAGGGGGTGTGAATACTTCCTACGTTTGGAGAGAGGGATAGGTGCGGCCTCACCTGGTACGGGACGATGCTCTCATGAGCCGTCCCCCAGCGTCGGGCCTCCTTCCCTGCGTTCAGATAGTTTGCTGCGATGTGACTGAGGCAGGACACCTGGGACAGACAGAGGACAGAGACATTCAGGACATCAACTGTTGGTAAAGCAGCCTGGCCTGCAGGAACCTCTGTCACTATGAGGAACTTCAGATCACGTTTCATCAGCTTTCCTCACAACAGCAGACCTTTGGTTCCAACCAGACGTTCTGCAGCGTCTCCATAAACCAACGCCGTCCTGCTCTAAGTGCTCAGCTTTGATTCCTCCTTCTTCTGATCGGACTCGTTGACGCGGCATTGTGAGAGTTCAGTGATTTGGGTTGGACATCTAAACGTACATCCACATATGAACATGGATGGAACTATCCCATCTGTACTTGAAGCAGGAAGCTAATGTCAGAAATAGCGTTTAGTTCCAGGTTTTATCCAGCAGCCCAACAAAGCCTGGTTTTAGTTTAGAAAACATGCAAATAGAAACGGATGAACGGGCCCCCCCCCCAACAGAGGACCTCCCCTATTCATCCAGGCCAACTATTCCCTCTAACGACCCCCCTTTCAGAGCCATAGACAGGTATGGGGCATTGCAGGCTAACTAAGAAGCCAAACGACCCCCATTCCAAAGGGGGGGACCCGTTCATCCGTTTCTATTTGCATGTTTTCTAAACTAAAACCAGGCTTTGTTGGGCTGCTGGATAAAACCTGGAACTAAACGCTATTTCTGACATTTGGAATGAAAAATCTTCCTGGATGGAAGAGAAACGTCTTCAAACGAGGAAACAAAGTCCAGAGGATTGATTTTAACTTTTTATGGACTAATGTTTCACATACTTGGATTATATTAAACTGCACTTCCGATATTTACCACTGTTCGGCGCCAATTCCCCACTTTCCTTGATGAGTCCTTGGCTGGCCCCTAAAATTCCTTTTTAAACATCAATCCTACTAAAATATTCTGTCCTGATTTGTGGACATTAAGATCTAAAGAGAAGCGCCATCTGCTGGTCAGACCCTGTAATTCAGTGAAAGGGTGGAGTCAGAGTGAAAAAAATCATGCATGCCCAGGAGAAGACCAGTGGCTGGAAGTTGGAGGGGATTCTGCTGCCATCCGTCTGCTTTTGACTAGAAACGGCCATTTTGAATGTTTGCTACCGAATCTTAAAGCTACAGTGTGTAATTTTCTGCGACATCTAGCGGTCAGACTGCAGACCGCAGCAACATGAACATCTCCCCCCCACCGCTTCTCCCCCCCCAACAGTACGGCGAGCGTTACGGGACAAAATGTCTTCCACGACGTCCGCATCACCTACCTTCTCAAGTGATGAGGTTTGTTTACATAGATAATTTTAATACTGCCATCTATTGTTCAGTACCGTCTCAGTTCATCTCTCTCAACTTGCCGTAGTTATTTTCGAGCGTAATTGGAGATCTCGCAATCGCTAGTTTGTTGGCTCTGCGCTGCCGTAGCGCAAAGATGTCTGCCTCCATGGCTGCGAGACCCGCTCCTATGTAATTATAAATAACGAATTCTAAGGCAACGCAAATATTAAGGTTAAGAGGCTGAGCTCGTAGATGATGATAAATAACATAGTTATGTATAATATATTACATTTCTGACTGTATATCCCTGTAATTATTACACACTGTAGCTTTAAATTTGCCGAGTTAAAGGACGTTTTTCGACATTTTTTGTTTTCCTGGTAATTTAAATGTTTCTTAAAACACCAAACCTTTTTTTCTTATATTTAACAGGCTAGGTTAGGGTTACACACACCATGAATCTGCTGCTAAGCAACACTCTGGTAGACAGGAAGTGACATCACAAACAGGAAGTTACCTGTGAGGACAGCAGGTTACAGTCGATGTGAGCTCCTCTACCCGTCCTCTGCCTCTGCAGCAGGGCGGCCATGACGGCTCCGTGTGCGTACAGCCCCGTTGCTAGATCCGTCATGGCGACGCCCGGACGAACCGGCTCTCCGTCCTACGACAGCAAAGCATCATGGGAGCTTAGGCTGTTTAACGGACTGATGACATCATCATCATCAGAGCTCATTTCACATCCTTCCTGCTCCGTTCTGAGCCCAGAACCTAAAGAAGGCGCTCTGACCTCCGGCCCGGTGATGTGCATCATTCCAGACACCGCCGAAGCGATGGAGTCGTATCCTGGACTCTGAGACTGGGGACCCGTCTGTCCGTACCCTGAAGACACAACAAAAGGTTCTAGGAAAACCAGAACCCAGCTGCCATGAATTAGAGGCCTCTGGGATTACTGGGAGGTATGGGACTCAACGGGAATCTGCTGCTCCAGCGGTTTAACCGGACCTGGAGGTGGTTCTGTGAGTCTGAGGGCCGTTTAACATCAGGAGGTCAGGAAGAAACTGGATCCTCAGTGGATTGAGAACCAGGACCCAGACTGAGACCGGGTCCAGGAGGTCGGTACCTGATATGGAGCAGTAGATGAGCCGTGGATTCAGTCTGCTTAGCTCGGCGTATCCTAGACCCATCTGAGAGAGCTTCCCTGGCAGGAAGTTCTCCACCAGGACGTCACTCACACCTGCAAGCTGAACGCACGCCATGAATACACAAATCATAAAAATGTTCTAATTAATTACGGTGTAAAAATAAGAACAGGTGAGTTCATGTTGTGTTCTCAGGTACCTGCAGGATGATCTCTGCTCCTCGCCGATGTTTCATGTCCACAGCGATGCTCTGAAAAACAACATTCTGGGTTCAGCAGCAAAAAATGAAGCTTCAGCAGAAAGTTCTTAACCTGACAACAGCCAGATGCATGTCTGGCTCCGCCTAGCTCCACTCACATACATCTGGGAACCCGCCATAGGAATTGCCTTTACTGAAGGCTGGGCCTTATCAAAACTCCTTGCATATGATTGGATAAGCCACTTGTCTATCATCTTTATTGACGTGCTATTTCAACCACTCACACCGAAGCTAACCTGTGACGCTGTGAGAGGAGGAGCCATTTGGTAGATCAAGCTCTTGCCAAATTCGGTCGGGAGAAGGGCGAAAACATCGTTTCCACCAACAAAAGCCTTCAAAGCCGTTCTCTGATGTTCTTTTGATGAAACAATATCAGATAGATTGGACAACACAGAAGAAATAGCAGCATCAATGCTAACGCTTGCTTCCTCGATGCGAGCCACCATTGTTGTTGGAATCTCACGGTCGCTTCTCCACTCCAGGACACACCCACCCTGCGTCCTGATTGGACAGACCATAAATTTGGTTGGACACACCCACCCTGCGTCCTGATTGGACAGACCATAAATTTGGTTGGACACACCCACCCTGCGTCCTGATTGGACAGACCATAAATTTGGTTGGACACACCCACCCTGCGTCCTGATTGGACAGACCATAAATTTGGTTGGACACACCCACCCTGCGTCCTGATTGGACAGACCATAAATTTGGTTGGGGAAATCACTTTCAATGAGCGGGTTCCCAGATGTACAGGTGCTGGTCATAAAATTAGAATATCATGAAAAAGTAGATTGATTTCAGTAATTCCATTTAAAAAGTGAAACTTGTATATTATATTCATACATTACATACAAACTCATATATTTCAGATGTTTATTTTGTTTAATTTTGATGATTACAAATGAAAATCTCAAATTCATCATATCAGAAAATTAGAATATTGTGAAAAGGTTCAAAATTGATGGCCCCTGGTGCCACACTCTAATCAGCTAATTAACTCAAACCACCTGCAAAAGCCTTTAAATGGTCTTTCAGTCTAGTTCTATAGGCTACACAATCATGGGGAAGACTGCTGACTTGACAGTTGTCCAAAAGACGACCATCGACACCTTGCACAAGGAGGGCAAGACACAAAAGGTCATCGCTAAAGAGGCTGGCTGTTCACAGAGCTCAGTGTCCAAGCACATTAATAGAGCGGCGAAGGGAAGGAAAAGATGTGGTCGAAAAAAGTGTACAAGCAAGAGAGATAACCGCACCCTGGAGAGGATTGTGAAACAAAACCCATTCAAAAATGTGGGGGAGATTCACAAAGAGTGGACTGCAGCTGGAGTGAGTGCTTCAAGAACCACCACACACAGACGTATGAAAGACATGGGTTTCTGCTGTCGCATTCCTTGTGTCAAGCCACTCTTGAACCACAGACAGCGTCAGAAGCGTCTTGCCTGGGCTAAAGAGAAACAGGACTGGACTGCTTGTGAGTGGTCCAAAGTCATGTTCTCTGATGAAAGTAAATTTTGCATTTCCTTTGGAAATCAAGGTCCCAGAGTCTGGAGGAAAAGAAGAGAGGCACTTCATCCACGTTGCTTGAAGTCCAGTGTAAAGTTTCCACAGTCAGTGATGGTTTGGGGTGCCATGTCATCTGCTGGTGTTGGTCCATTGTGTTTTCTGAGGTCCAGGGTCAACGCAGCCACATACCAGGAAGTTTTAGAGCACTTCATGCTTCCTGCAGCTGACCAACTTTTTGGAGATGCAGATTTCATTTTCCAACAGGACTTGGCACCTGCACACAGTGCCAAAGCTACCAGTACCTGGTTGAAGGACCATGGTATCCCTGTTCTTAATTGGCCAGCAAACTCTCCTGACCTTAACCCCATAGAAAATCTATGGGGTATTGTGAAGAAGAAGATGCAATACACCAGACCCAACAATTCAGAAGAGCTAAAAGCCACTATTAGAGCAACCTGGGCTATCATAACACCTGAGCAGTGCCACAGACTGATCGACTCCATGCCACGCCGCATTGCTGCAGTAATACAGGCCAAAGGAGGCCCAACTAAATACTGAGTGCTGTACATGCTCATACTTTTCATGTTCATACTTTTCAGTTGGCCAACATTTCTATAAATCCTTTGTTTTTATTGGTCTTCAGTAATATTCTAATTTTCTGATATGATGAATTTGAGATTTTCATTTGTTGTCATTTGTAATCATCAAAATTAAACCAAATAAACATCTGAAATATATGAGTTTGTATGTAATGTATGAATATAATATACAAGTTTCACTTTTTAAATGGAATTACTGAAATCAATCTACTTTTTCATGATATTCTAATTTTATGACCAGCACCTGTATGTGAGTGGAGCTGGGCGGAGCGAGACATGCATCTGGCTGTTGTCAGGTTAGAAAGTTCTACGCCTGGATCTAGATCAGAAATGACTGCATGGTTTTTGTTGGCAGCTCTAGTTAAACATTCTGTGTTCGTGATGTTCTCAGGATCTGAAGGGACGGAAGATTGGCCCTCTGGCCCTAAGGCCGGGCCCTAAGGACCTCAGGCCGGGCCCTAAGGACCTCAGGCCGGGCCCTCTGGAGCTCAGGCCGGGCCCTCTGGAGCTCAGGCTGGGCCCTCTGGAGCTCAGGCTGGGCCCTCTGGAGCTCAGGCCGGGCCCTCTGGAGCTCAGGCCGGGCCCTCTGGAGCTCAGGCTGGGCCCTCTGGAGCTCAGGCCGGGCCCTAAGGACCTCAGGCCGGGCCCTAAGGACCTCAGGCCGGGCCCTCTGGAGCTCAGGCCGGGCCCTCTGGAGCTCAGGCTGGGCCCTCTGGAGCTCAGGCTGGGCCCTCTGGAGCTCAGGCCGGGCCCTCTGGCCCTAAGGCCGGGCCCTCTGGAGCTCAGGCCGGGCCCTAAGGACCTCAGGCCGGGCCCTAAGGACCTCAGGCCGGGCCCTCTGGAGCTCAGGCCGGGCCCTAAGGACCTCAGGCCGGGCCCTCTGGAGCTCAGGCCGGGCCCTCTGGCCCTAAGGCCGGGCCCTCTGGAGCTCAGGCCGGGCCCTAAGGACCTCAGGCCGGGCCCTAAGGACCTCAGGCCGGGCCCTCTGGAGCTCAGGCCGGGCCCTAAGGACCTCAGGCCGGGCCCTAAGGACCTCAGGCCGGGCCCTCTGGAGCTCAGGCCGGGCCCTAAGGACCTCAGGCCGGGCCCTAAGGACCTCAGGCCGGGCCCTCTGGAGCTCAGGCCGGGCCATCTGGAGCTCAGGCCGGGCCCTAAGGACCTCAGGCCGGGCCCTCTGGAGCTCAGGCCGGGCCCTCTGGCCCTAAGAACTTCACAGCTCCTAGCGTTTCACCTTCTTGTTCCGGTTGATGCTCAGGAAGTAGATGCTTTCTGAGGAAACAAACGGCGGCCCCCAGGCTCTGGTGTCGTCGCCTCCACCTGTTCAACACACCCAACATCAGAAGCCATCAGATTTCCCACAATCCTTCAGCTGCGGCCCAACAGAACAATACTCACCTGGTCTCTCCACCTTAATCACCTCGGCTCCAAGGTCTCCAAGGATCATGGTGGCAAACGGACCGGCCAGAACTCTGCAAACATTCAGACAGAGCTTAGCATCAAACCAGGGCTGAGAGGAGACAGGCGCACCCTGCTGAGCTCACCGGGTCAGATCCAGCACTCTGACGCCCTCTAGTGGCCGAGGAGGGGTTCCTGCAGCTGCATAGAGACAGCAAAGGTCAGAGGTCAAAGCAGAGCTAAAGCAGCTTTCAGAAGAGTCTGGGTCATTAAGCAGTTTATGGATGTTCTAGTTCACCACAAATATTAGAACGATACAAATTTTAGTTTTAATTTATATCAATAATCTACTGCTGAAGGTTCCTCAGTCCTTCATTAGGAGGCTCTTCACACACACAGCATGATATCAGAAACAATTGAAGTTTTTTTGTTTAAAACCTGTTTGGATTTTACTAAACTAATATTTTCTAATTTAAATAGTTTATTTTTCGTAAATATCATTTAGATTTCACCTAAATGACCGCAATCATGTACAAAAAGCTTTGTTTTTCAGTAATTAAAGCTTTGCAGCGGTTTCCAAAGAGAGCTTGCCTCTCACAGTATGGCGGACGCGCTGACGTATTGCCTGTATGAGTTATTAGCGAACCTTGAAGAGATCAGTTCATATTTAATCAGCTGTGGTTTAATGGGACACATGGAGAGCCCAGTTATTTAGGAGACTCTTAAACATATTGTAGATCTAAATATGTCAGCATATCTGGAGGTTCTGATCTAGATCTCGATGATCTAACCAGAGCGGCTAGCATTAGCCTGTTAACCGCAGCTACGGGGCAGTACCTGTGTTTATAGCCGCCCTGCGGCCCTTGCTGGCCGGACAGCCCCCAGCCTGGTTCCCCTGGAGGAGCCCTCTACAGGCCGAACGGTACCGACACCCGGGGAGGCTTTTTAAAAGGCTGACATTGGCAGACATCTCCTAAACCTGTTAGCATATGCAGATGCTACGTCACGTCCTGTCACCCGGCTTTCAAAGTAAAAGCAGAAAAAGAGGTTTAAAAAAGAAGCTTGATTTGTTTTTGCTTTTTAATTTGATTAAACTGCTTTATTAGTTAATCCTTCCCCATGAGCAGAACCTAAACATGATGGATCACAGCCTGGCAGCGAATTCCTTCCAGAAAAACTTTAAAATTACATTTAGAGAGCTCTTCTTCCTCTTCTTAAAAATAATAACTAAATAGAAAAACTTATATCCTTTCTATCCAATTCGTTTTCTTAAGGTCATTCATTAAATAACAAAAACATTTGTCCAAAAAATCTTGTATTTCTGGGTATTCAAAGTGAAATGCAGAAGATGATCTATGCGATCTATTATCTATTTCTATAGACCAGTTATTCCTTTGCCTTCACATCAACCCAGTTTTTAATATGAATGAAATCACAATACAACTGTTTTTATTCAAATGTTTTTTTTTTGTCTTTTTGTTGTTTCTCTTGTCAGAAAGTGAAATATGCATTTAAAAAAACCTTTTTTATTTTAAAGCAGAATTTAAAGCATAGACACTGCTAATGCAAGTTTCCAGATGTATAATAATCTGTTACATATACAAATATAGTAATTTTAAAAAGGAAAAAAAATTATAAAAACATTTTGTAAACTTGTTTAATGGTTAAATTAGATGCTGGAGAAGATTCTCAGTCATTCCAAAAACGGCCATTAAAATCAATTAACTGGACTTTGTTTCCAAGTTCCATCCAGGAAGCTTAAATGTCAGAAATGGCGGTGAGTTCCAGGTTTCCTGGATATGAAGCTAAACGTCTTCAAACTTGGAAGCAGAATCCAGTGGATTGTTTTTAATTTTCTTTTTTTGGAATACTTCAATTGGATCTCTGACCATTCGAAGGGTTCTTAATTTGTGTTGTGCTGCCATCTGGTGGACATTATTTTTGACCAAAAATAACCTACAATTTATTTCTATTCCGTACATTCCTCTCTGCTGATATGACTGGATCAGACGACACTTTAACTCTGCTAAATGGGTTCCTCGAATATTGCAAAAATGAGCAATCTCCTGTCCAGGGGTGATACTAAGAAACTAGTCCATGCATTTGTTACTTCAAGGCTGGACTATTGTAATTCTTTACTATCAGGAAGTCCACAAACTGTAGTTAAAAGCCTTCAGCTGATCCAAAATGCTGCAGCCAGAGTTCTGATGAAAATGAAAAAGAGAGATCATATCTCTCCTATCCTGGCTTCTCTTCATTGGCTTCCTGTTAAATCCAGAATAGAATTTAAAATCCTCCTTCTCACATATAAAGCCTTAAATGGCCAAGCTCCATCTGATATCAGAGATCTGATTGTTCCTGATGTTCCTAACAGAGCACTTCGCTCTCAATCTGCAGGTTTACTAGTGGTTCCTAGAACTTCTAAAAGTAGAATGGGAGGCAGATCTTTTAGTTCTCAGGCTCCTCTCCTGTGGAACCAACTACCAGTTTTCAACCCAGTCTCATGGGAAAACGTACCCCCAAACGTTGGTCCACACTACAAAACGTAGTGGAGGTACATTAATGGCCATTTCTTCTGCCTATACGCTTTCTATTGTTTTACGTCCTAGTCACGTGACTTTCAAGATTCCAGCTGGGAGAAGAAAAAAATATATATATATGGCCGACATTCGCTCATTTTTTTGTGGAAAGATTAATTACTTGAGTTTGTTTTTGCATTAAAATGAGTTTTGATTATATTTCTAGTGAGAAATGTATAGTTTGTTGCCAGAATATTTACTCAGGGAATGTACATATTCACTTGCTTGTTCGTTTCTTGCAAAGATTTTTCAAGATAATGTGAAACTGAAACGTTTTGGTATAAACATGGCTGAGATTTCTCTAACTTTTAGTGGGAAAATCAATAATTTCAATCAGTTTCTGCATTTAAATGGGTTTTGATTACATTTATAGCGAGAAGTGTAGGGTTTATTTACATAATATTTACTTAGTGAACATACATAATCACCCGCTTGCTAGTTTTTGCTACGTTTTTCGGATCTCGTCAGGATTATGTGAAATTGCAACGTTTTGGCTGCTACCCATCGCCTAGCATTTAGCTGCCGCCCCGATTCAACATTGAATTCTTTGTGATTTAACTCCATCTGACGGATCAAACCCTCGCCACTGCGTGCGTTGCGTCTGAGGTTGATTTTCAGATCAATGCATTGCGTCGTGGCATACGGGAGAAACTAATTAAACTAGTTTAAAAAAAGGATCACGGGTTAAGATCGGATGTGTTTTATTTGGAAATCTACCGGATCCTTTGTGCATTTAACTTCCTGTTTGGTGCGATCTCATTGATGGGTTTTGACCAGATTTTGACCAAAGAGGAACTAAAAAAAACAAAACAATTTAAATACACAACCAGCATATCTGGAATCAGTGACAGAGAGCGACTGGGACCAGAAGTTTATTAATTTCTCCCCACTGATTTCCATTCAAAATGTTTTCGATCCCACCGGGCTCTAGGGAAGGGGCGGGCATACCGCCACCTACTGTTCATGAGTGTGTAGCAACATTGTTTTACATCTATTAAATTCTATTTTTTGTATTCTGAAGATAAATAAATAATGCTTTCCTTAATCTATAAATATCTTTTATATTTCCTTTATTTCCCAATAATCCTTTAAGACTCCATTCTTGGCCTGTCCTCTTTTCAATTTCTTCCTTTCAGGTCCAGATGTTTTGCAGTTCATCAATAGGTGTTCTATATTTTCTATCTCTCCACATCCTTCACATTTATCATTATTTTTCCTCCCTAGTAAGTATAAATTGTAATTTAAATAAGTATGACCTACTCTTAATCTGATCATTATTATTTCTTCCCTTTGGTTTCTCTCATTAATATTTCTATTTAATACTGACTTTTGTAATTTATATAACCTTCTTCCTTTTTATCTTCATTCCACCTTTTTTTTGCCATTTTTCAATTTCTTTCCTCTTAATAAATGATTTTCCTTTCCCTAAAGGAATTGTAATTGTTATTGCCTCCTCTAATTGCTAATTTGTCTACTACTACTACATTTTCCCACTTTGACCTTTTAAGGTTAGCATATTGACCAAAAGCTGACACCAAAAATAAAGCAATCGATTATTTACAACAATATGCTACATTTAATGAAGACTAATACAGATTTTACTCTCTTATAAGAATTAGTTTTAGGTTTTATAGGGGAGAGTTTGTATCGGCAGTCATCTGGGAATCTTTTATGTATTTACTGGTAAAGAACAACCTCTCAACCCATTTAATGTAAATGTTGCGTCGAACCAGAAAGTTATTTGAAGAGCATAGATGCATAAATATATGCATAGCTTTAACAAGGGCCTCATGAAGGTCTGTTCTGTTATTCTCTTTTGGAAAATATAGACATTGTGGGCATTCATTTCCCTGATAATGATTCTTAGACATCCAGGTCATAATCATTCCAAAAAAAAAAAAAAAAAAAAAAAAAACTTTGGACTTTGCCATCTTTCCCATTCAGGACGTCAATTAAAAATTACAGTAGCCCAACAAATCTTTGTTTTGGCTAAGAAAATATGCAAATTGAACCTGATGCCTGATCCCAATAGCTTGACTCTGAACCGAATTTGATCCCTATTACTTTTTGGCCACATGCACATTATTGTGCTGCCTGGTCAACCCTAAGAAAATGTTCTGGAACTGCCACTGAACTGACACCCAATGCATGGAGGGTAACCCAAAAAGGGCCATTGTTAGAGAAACTGGGTGCCTACAAAGTGCTGTTTTCAAGCTAATTAATGGAAAGTTAGGTGGAATGAAAAGTAGACAAATAACAATTACAATTCCTTTAGGGAAAGGGGAAGGAAAATCATTTATTAAGAGGAAAGAAATTGAAAAATGGCAAAAAAAAAGGTGGAATGAAGATAAAAAAAGAAGAAGGTTATATAAAGTACAAAAGTCAGTATTAAATAGAAATATTAATGAGAGAAACCGAAGGGAAGAAATAATAATGATCAAATTAAGAGTAGGTCATACTTATTTAAATTACAATTTATACTTAATAGGGAGGAAAATTAATGATAAATGTGAAGGATGTGGAGAGATAGAAAATGCAGATGTATTGATGAACTGTAAAACATATGAACCTGAAAGGAAGAAATTGAAAAGAGGACAGGCCAAGAATGGAGTCTTAAAGGATTATTGGGAAATAAAGGAAATATAAAAGATATTTATAGATTAAGGAAAGCATTATTTATTTATCTTCAGAATGCAAAATTAAAAAATAGAATTTAATAGATGTAAAACAATGTTGCTACACACTCATGAACAGTAGGTGGCGGTATGCACGCCCCTTCCCTAGAGCCCGGTGGGATCGAAAACATTTTGAATGGAAATCAGTGGGGAGAAATTAATAAACTTCTGGTCCCAGTCGCTCTCTGTCACTGATTCCAGATATGCTGGTTGTGTATTTAAATTGTTTTGTTTTTTTTAGTTCCTCTTTGGTCAAAATCTGGTCAAAACCCATCAATGAGATCGCACCAAACAGGAAGTGAAATGCACAAAGGATCCGGTAGATTTCCAAATAAAACACATCCGATCTTAACCCATGATCCTTTTTTTAAACTAGTTTAATTAGTTTCTCCCGTATGCCACGACGCAATGCATTGATCTGAAAATCAACCTCAGACGCAACGCACGCAGTGGCGAGGGTTTGATCCGTCAGATGGAGTTAAATCACAAAGAATTCAATGTTGAATCGGGGCGGCAGCTAAATGCTAGGCGATGGGTAGCAGCCAAAACGTTGCAATTTCACATAATCCTGACGAGATCCGAAAAACGTAGCAAAAACTAGCAAGCGGGTGATTATGTATGTTCACGAAGTAAATATTATGTAAATAAACCCTACACTTCTCGCTATAAATGTGATCAAAACCCATTTAAATGCAGAAACTGATTGAAATTATTGATTTTCCCACTAAAAGTTAGAGAAATCTCAGCCATGTTTATACCAAAACGTTACAGTTTCACATTATCTTGAAAGATCTTTGCAAGAAACGAAGAAGCAAGTGAATATGTACATTCCCTGAGTAAATATTCTGGCAACAAACTATACATTTCTCACTGGAAATGTAATCAAAACTCATTTTAATGCAAAAACAAACTCAAGTCATTAATCTTTCCACAAAAAAATGAGCGAATGTCGGCCATATATATATTTTTTTTCTTCTCCCAGCTGGAATCTTGAAAGTCACGTGACTAGGACGTAAAACAATAGAAAGCGTATAGGCAGAAGAAATGGCCATTAATGTACCTCCACTACGTTTTGTAGTGTGGACCAACGTTTGGGGGTACGTTTTCCCATGAGACTGGGTTGCAGTTTTAGTCCGTGAGGCAGACACCCTGTCTACTTTTAAGGCTAGACTTAAAACTTTCCTTTTTGATAAAGCTTCTAGTTAGAGTGGCTCAGGTTATCCTGATCTATCTCTATAGTTCTGCTGCTATAGGCTTAGACTGCTGGAGGACATAGGGACCCCTTTTTCACCATTCTGCTTCATTCTATCTCTATTCTCCCACTCTGCAGAATCTGTTAGTTCCACTTTTACCTTTATGTTTTCTTATGGTAAATTTATCAAACCTGGTCCTGTTCAGCTGTGACTCCATCGTATTGCTGGAACGGATCTGGGCCAATTAATTTCACTCACACAAAAAACATTTTCTGTCATCAAATACTTTTACTTTTTCAAGACTAGTTCCAGGCATGTAGATTTTCTACGATAGATCAGCCTATCAATGAATATGAACAGTGACCTTTCAGTAAAGTAATTTATGCATATATTTTTGTTCCATTTCTGTATTTCAGAGTTTTAAATTTAAGCAGAACTAAATGTAAAATTGTTAGGCTTTAAATTTCTAATCCAGGTTTAGCTCCATGTTCCGCACAGAGAATTTAATCTCTGGCAGGACAAGTTGTTGAAATAGAACTTTTTCCAGGATAAAAGCTTTGATTTTTCTTAGAAACTGTAGAAAAGTGTCGGCCTGTTGGTGAGACGTTAAAGTTAAAGGAAGAACCTCCGGTTTATCTGGAATAAACATCAAACTTAGGGAAATAAATCAGGAACTTTCTAATGAAATAAAACAGCAGAGTCCATTTAAAACAATCCGACAGCTTTTATTATTTTCAGATAAAAAAAAAGATCCTTGTTTAACCAGCTGCCGTTTGTGGAAGCAGACGACTATAAACTACATTCACTGGTCTGGAGAAGAATCCCGGCGCCGAGACCAAAACAGCTTCACCTCAGGATGGGAAACAGCTGCTGAGGGGCTTTTATTTTGGTAAATGCTGCCGTTTCCTGTCGGGCCTTTTCCCTCCATCTTCCTTCCTCAGGATCAAAAATAAAACAATAAAAAAACATTTTATTGAGATAGAAACCAGGATGGTAGAACATCCAGTCCAGAGGTTGCTCAGGTATCAGCAGGAATAGAACCTTCAAGACAGGAGAAGGAATCATTAGGAGGAGTAGAAAGACGGCGAGGAGGCGCGGCGGGATTCTGCTGTATTGAGGTGATCTTGTTGTTTCCGTCCGGTTCTCCTCCCTCTGGTTCTGCAGGAGTCCAACGCAGCCAGAGGACATCTTCATCATCATCATCATCATGGCAGACATTCAGTGTTAGCTGTACGGCATCACAGAAGGGACACAAACAGAGCCGCCGCTCAGGCTGGTGCTGGAGCGACCAGCGTCTCCATGGAGACGCATCCTCAGCTTCGGTCCCCGTTAGAAGCAGCAGAACAGGGAGGCCACCGCTGACCTTTGACCTCTGGAGACCAGAGCAGCCATCATAACTCGGCTGAGGGTGGAAACCCTTCGTCTGGCTGGTTTCCAGGCCAGCAGGCGGCGCTGCAGGCTGTGAGCAGCAGGTCCGGCAGCCATAATACCAGGATGTCAGAGGTCAAAGGTTGCAGCGCCCCCCCAACTGACCTCTGGGTAAAAATTAAGGCAGAGGAATGAACCAATCAGAAGGCTCGGCGCTGATCATGTGACCCACACACATTTGTTGCATCGCGAGGAAAAGCTTCTGGTATCAGAACCGTCTCTAAGCCCCACCCACTAAAGCCGTAGCCGACTAAAGTCCCGCCCCCTCCCAAGGTTACCTGAGGAGTTTGGTTCTCTGAATGGCTGAGCTCAGTCAGCTGTTTAGTTTTTTTTTCCTGACTAATGTTTCCTGAAACAGAGCAGCCGTCTGGCTTCCCTTCTGACATCACTTCCTGTTTCTGTCTTTCAGGGTTAGACCCGTTGGATCCGAAGGTTTGTCTGAGGTCATGTCAACCGATAAAACACAAATGACTCTAAAAAATAAAAAATAAAAAGGTCCTCGCCTCCAGCTGGAGCGGTCTCCATGGCAACATGGCGGCTCTGCAGCATTTCGGTGGGAAACATTCGCGGGTCGGCAGACGCCGTGTGGAATCCAGCAGAAAACCTGAGGTACTCGGAGGTCCAGGAGGGGGATCAGAACCAGAACCGGTCTGGGTCTCCTCCTCAGAGGCTGGACTCTTTAGGCGGCGGCTCCAGGTTGGTCACCATGGTGACAGCTGCGTTGGCGTCGGAGGTAGGCGCGGCGGTGGCGGCGGCGTGGTGGCGGATCTGGGAGATCCTCTCCTCCACGCAGCCGGCTGACAGGCGAGCTTCGGCGTCGTGGTCCCAGCATTCCTCCACGGTCTCACAGATCTGAGCCAGACCCTGCAGACAGGAGGTCCAAACATCAGAACCATCAGAACTCAGCCTGGGTCAGGTGGGGGAGGTTCTGATCCAGCAGGTCTGGATACCGGGTTCATTTCTGGGAGGCAGCGGGTGACCCGGTCCGACCCACTAATCAGAACCAGAACCACCTGTCCCTGAACTTATTGGGCCCATTTTCTCACATTTGTTTTTCTAGAAACCAACCAAACGGACCCGTCCCATAAAACCATCTGGGACCAGAACCGCTGCTCTAAAACCGGCTGGTTCTGCTTCTTTCTCTGTAGGTTCTGAAACAAGATCGGACCGGAACCGGAACCACTCACGCTGTGTTTGAGCCACAGTTCTTTGATGGTGGGTCTCATCTTCTTGTGGACCACCACCTCCTGCAGGTCCTCCAGGGTCGGATGCTGACCCACCTCCTCCTCAAACGGCAGCAAGTACTGATCCAATGGACCTGAAAGCAGAACAGGACGGGTCCATCAGAACCCACAAACTACCGACCCAAAGAACCGGTCCTCTGGTCGCTGAGCCGCCCTGAACCGGGCCGGACTCTGGCGTCACCCTTAAGAACCAGAACCATGAGAAACCAACAAACAGACAGAACCAGAGTTTGGACCCAATCTGGTTTCAGTATTTAATTATATTATTTATCTAAATTGGAGTAAAAACAAAAACAATTATTTTAAAATGAGCTTTTATGATATTTTTCTAATAATCTGGGTTTAATCTGGATTAACTGGGTTAAATAAAGTGGAGTAAAATAATAAATAAAATAATAACCATCACATTAAATTTAAAGGTAAAATTCTGATGAAAAAGTTCTGAAACTAATTAAAATAATAGTTTAACCTGAACTCAAATGATGAATGCAATCGGATCAGAACCAACTGGACTGAAATGGAAGCAAAACTGTATAAAAATAATAAACCGTATCAATCATAATCAAACATGGAGGATTTCAGTGGATCCAGAAGAACTGGAATCAAATAAATCAGATTTAAACTCTGGCGCCCCCTGATGGCGAACACGGTGAACTGCAGCCCTCCTGCTCACCGTCGGCTGCCCTGCAGCGGCTCACCACCTCCCACAGCACCAGCCCCACGGCGTACATGTCGATCCGCAGGAAGGCGTCTCTCTGGAAGTTGATGGCGCCCTCTAGGACCTCTGGGGCCATGTAGCGCCTGGTGCCCACCTGCTCAGGGAGGACAGGTGTGTCACCGTCAGGATCGGCGCTGAAGGCCAAACCCCCGCCCGCCACTCCGGCCGCCTGCTCACCTGTCCGTGCGTTTCTCCAGGCGGTTCCCCCGCCTCAAAGCAAACAGCCAGGCCAAAGTCGGCGATGACGGCGGTGAGGTCGGAGCGCAGGATGATGTTCTTGCTCTTAAAGTCCCTGAGAAGCAGAGAAACAGGTCAGATTGGACGTCTCCAGGTGGAGACGGGATCATGGCGGATCCAGAACCTGTGAGCGATGGCCGGTTTATGTCGGTCTCCTTTCAGGTGGGGGATGTCCTCATGGAGGTACGCCAGGCCGCGGGCCATGGACTCAGCGATGTGGCACAGCTCGGACCAGCTGACCACGTTCCCCTTCAGGAAGTCGGACAGAGAGCCCTGCAGACACAAAGGTTCTGATCTCAGTGGACGGAAGACCTAACCTGACTCCGCCAGATGGATCTGCTCAACATATCCATCTGGAAACCTTCCGTTGAAGTAATTTAGGGAAGGGGCGAAAATACTGGTTAGCTGATTGGCCTATGTTGGTGATAGACGGGCCAAATAAACCAATCAGATCAACGAAGCATATGACGTAACAGAGCGACGACGAAGAGGAGCCGATTGATAGATCAAACTCTTGCCGGAACCAGTCGGGAGAAGAGCAAAAACATCTTTTCCTCTGAGAAAAGCCTCCAGAGCAGTGTTTTGCTCTTCTTTCAGTGAAGAAATGCTCTGTAATTCCCATAAAACCTGCTTGTTAGCCACGCTAACGCTAGTTTCCTCGGCTGAAGCCGCCATGTTCTTTAGACTGAACTGTCGCGCTTCTCGTTGCGTCACACCTCAACCCGCCTCAAAGCCAACGCTGATTGGACGTTCGTTTGGTGAACGGCTCCAAATTTTCTTTAACGGAGAGTCTCCAGACTGATCTGCGAGTGAAACCTTGAAAGCTCGGGAGATCAGGATGGTCTCATGAGGCTACGTAAGACCAGCTGGGTCTCCAAAACCAAACTCATCGGATCTCTGAGAGTCACTGGAAGCAAATAGAAGCTGCTAAAAGGTCGGAAATAAGAAAGAAACCCCCCCCCCCCAGGCTTCAGAACCGACCCCCCACCCTGGACATCTCCGTGTGTCCCTTCCTGTTGGGTCCCAGACCTCCTGGCTCTCCTTCCTCACCCTCTCGTGGAACTCGCTGATGAGCCACAGCTCGCTCTCCGGGTGACTCCCTCGTCTCTCTGCTCCGATGAATCTCAGGATGTTCTCGTGCCTCATTCCCGGCGTCAGGAACACGTCTCTCTCGTTCTGCCACGACTCCTTGTTCTGCCCAGAGGGAAAAAAATGAACGACGGAGGAGTTAGAAGACCTGAAGATGCACCAGAGGCGCCGACAGGAACGTAGCGTTCTGCACCTGGATTGGGAAGATCTTCACGGCCACGTATTCGTTCAGGATCTGGCCCTTCCACACGCAGCCGAAGCGCCCCATAGCCTTCACCTCAAGCAACTGCAGGGGCTTCAGACTCAGCAGGGGGGAGCCAGGGGGGGGGCCGGGATCCTGGAGGACACGAGGCGAAGGCATCAGACTCAGAAGGATCTCTACGGGTCCTGGACCGTCTATTAGAACCCACTGCAGTACCCTCAGACACCAGCAGGTGGAGCTCTTATAGAACAGAAGGATGAGAGTGAGCTGCACCTCGCTGATGTCCACATGTCCATACGGGGGTTTGCGGTGGCGGTACATCCAGACGGCGATGAGCAGAACCACTGACAGCATGGCGGCAGGCGACAGACAGTAAATCAGCACGTTTAACACGTCCACGCTGCTGGGCGGAGCCTTGATCACTTCAAAAGAAAAAGGGTTTATTTTTTACACTTCAAAGCTTTTCTAAAACCAGCCTTTCCTGGACTCAAACATCTGATCTACTTCCTGTCAGTCAGAGCCGGGTTTCATTATGACTGAAGTTTCTATCAAAGGACGTCGATGTCATCAGCAATAATACTGAAGGTTTATTTCCACCAGAACCGCCTCCAGTTCCGCGTCTCCCTGAACAGAAACAGGAGTCATCAGTCAGGAAACGGACCCACCTGGGCTGCGGGGGTCTGGCAGGTGGATGAACTTCTCATTGCAGAAGTTTCCTTCACAGCAACAGAAGAAGACCTCAGGATTCTCCTCCGTCGCCACGCAGTCCGACCTGGATCACAACAATCTGGGTCATCATCAAACGGCCATCATGAAACGTCAATAAACAAGAGGCTTGGTTCCAGTTTGGATCACAGAGGTTCTGAACCGGATGGTAAATGTCATCTGAAAGCAGAGAACTGGGTCAGAACCAGCAGGACGAACTAATGTTCTAACTGGTTCCAAAGGTTCTGCCGGTCATGTTGACTTTCAGGTCCAACACCTCGGTTCTGGTCCGGCCAAACCTCCTCCGTTTAGATCTGGTTTGGACCCGTTTTGATTGGTGCTCGGTCCAGAACTCAGTTTGGATCCAGATCAACAGAACCTGACATAAATATTTCAGCACTGAGGCTCAGATCTAGAACCTCTGTGGTCTTGGTTAAGGTCCGCCGTCCGACCAGAACCTCTGGATGTAACCAATGTCTTTGGTCTCTAGAACCAACATCAGAGGAGCAGCTCTAGATGACCCGGTTCTATAGAGTAAAGCCAACAATAAAGCTGTTCTGTTAGCCAGAACCACGGGTTCTACTGAGAAATAAGCAATTATTTAATCCCAAAGATCAGAACCGGGTCGTGGGCCCTGCTAGAACCGCCGCTTTCTATGACAACCCTGATATATTGTAGGTGTGTGTGTGTGTGTGTGTACCGGTCGTAGCAGTTGAAGTCGTCCAGCCAGCATCCTTTCTTCACCAGCTGGATGGCGCCCGAGGCGTTCCTCCAGGAGGCGTAGCAGTGGGAGCGTTTGTCGGCTTCGCCCTCACACACCTCCACTCCGCTCTGATTGGTCTTCTCCATCTCATAGTTCACGTTGTAGTACTGACACCGCTGGGTGTCGGCCCCCCCACGGCCCGAACCTGCAACACAAAGTCAGGGTCAGCACGGCCTGCGGGGGGCGCTGTGCAGCAGCTGGCTGGGTTTATAAGACGATTATCGGCCTGTATCCCAGTAGCGGCCCGGTCTCTAACAATGGCCGGACTGGCTGTCGGAGTTACAATCAGAACCAACGATGTTCCTGGGCAGTCCTCAACAACTTGTTATAGTAACATACAAGCACCACAGGGGGGCAGTGTTTGCTAACCAATCCAAGCCGTTAGCATGGGAGCTCCCATCCTTAGCGCAGACAGAGCCGCAGACAGGAGGCCGGTTTGTTTTGTCTTTATGACCAAAATTGCGGAAAACGACTTGTGAAGTTTGACCAGCTAGAAGATTGAGGTGCGTGAGCATAATGTTCTCTATATCGCTATGGTAACTGTACTTTTTCAATAAATGAAACTAGTATTTTATCGGTTCGAAGAGACACAGAATCTGTTTTTTATTCATTCCACTGGTAGACTGTTTGATCAAATAGAAATAGAGGCCTGCCTCTAATTCTGGCCTCCTTCCAATAATGGCCGGGACCAAGATGCACCTGAGTGAAATAAAGGCCCCGGCCTATATTAGGGGATTTACGGTAGATCGGTTAGTTTGATTCAAGCTAAGGCTGAAACAATTAAATGCTTAATATCCTGTACTTATAGAGCAACTTCTCAATTCAGAGGAGATTAACTAAGAACTTTAGATGATATTCAGTCATTTAAACACATTTATAATCAGAATAATCAATAATCATCACCTAATTTAGTAACTGATTAATCGTTAACGAGGGTATAAGGCTCTGAAACATGTCTTTAGCTGACAGAGCGATTAAATATATATAAACATTTTGCATTTAAGATTTAAAAACTGTTTCCTTCTGTCAATCTGCTCTATAATCCAGAACTCCTGAAATGGAAAAGTTTTAGTTTCATTTGCTTGTTATTTAGAAAAAATCTACTTTAAGGAATCTGATTAGTATATATATTATAAATCGATTAATCAAAAAAATTTTCGACAGATTAATCGGTTTGAAAATGATCATTTTATCTCATTTTCATTCTGGCCTGTTGGTATTTAAAAAAGATAAAAAGCATCAAAATAATTAGTTTCCTCCAGATAATTAATTCCTCTGTGGTTGGACTCGGTGCTGCCCCAACCTGTTGCTCACCACATAACAAAATAAATCATTTTTCATGATGATGCAAAGTTTAATGTGACGCTCAGTTATAAAACTAAGATAATAAATCACGCAGCCACAGAAACATTATTCTCTTAATTTTACTTTAATATCCAGTTTATATTTTGTAGATTTCTGCTTATTATGACAGACAGCTTGTTTTATTGATGACATCACCTGGCCGCCACTTCAGCAGTTAGATCTTCGTTTGATAGAAATGTCTGGACGCCGCGTGCAAAGACTTCCAGCGTCTCCTAACCTCACGCACGCTGCGCACCATTGGATCAGCTCGCTTCGTTTCAGGAGCAGTAATATTTTATGAATTAATTTCAGTTGAATGATTGATAAACAGGAGGAAGATGGTTTCACTGATGCAGATTTTCTTTCATGTTCATGTTGGTCTTGGTTGGATTCTAAGACAGAAATCTGTAATAAAACCTTCTTTCCTCCATCAAACACTTTAAAGTCTGAGGAAGTTTTCATCCAGAAATGTAGAAAAATCTTCCTTAAATAGAGTAGAGCAGTAAGCTTCTGGAATTAACAGTTTTTCCTGCTTTACTTTTACTTTTATATTTGAAGCAGTTTTAAAAATTGTATTTTTACTCTTTAACTGGAGTAAAAAGCTGAAATTGATCCTCTAACTTCTAAAAAAGTGTTTTTAAACAGCAGGATTTATACTGGAATAATAAATCTGAATAGTTTTGACAGTTCTGCTCCGGCAGAACCAGATCGAACCGGATCCAGCTGCCTGTTTCTGGACCAGCAGTGACAGATTCAGCCTCATAAAGTTCTGGTTCTGAAGCTGAAAGTCGATCAAATAGAAACGAGGAGGGATGATGCAGTACCACAGGCAGCCACAGAGAGGCAGCAGACCGGCTCCCACTGCTTGGCCTTTAATTCCTCAGAAGCAGGAGTCCATCTGGACCCAGCGGTTCCATTTCCTCAGTGCGGCGGGTGGCGGTGGCCCTGAGCCCGTGGGAACCCGGGCGTTAATGAGCGCCGCGGAGATGGACGACCTGCGGGAGAACAGCTGACCTTCGCCGCCTCCGTCATCCATCAGCTCCACCAGAACCCAGAACAAAAACCTCCCACAATCATTCAGGGGTCAAAGCCGCAGCCCATCCAATCCCAGCGGGGCGGGTCCAGGACTCTGACGACCCGTCCCCGTAAACCTGGACCCCATCCGTCTGCAGCCTGAGGGGCCCGTTTAGTCTGGGGAGGAGCAGAAGCTCTGAAGGAATGAGCTCCTCCAGCTGGAGGAAGATTTCAGAGCAGAAGGCACGGAGGGGGAGGGCTGATGATGTGGGCTCAATGAGCCGCAGGAAACGACCAGGATCTCCATGTCATCCAGACTGGATCAGAACCAGAACCAGTGACCCAAATACAGCAGATCTGCACCAGCAGGACTGAAGGCGGCGGCCTAGTCAAAGTCAGGGCCGCCGCCGCCGCCGCCGCCGCTCAGACAGCTGCAGAGTGTGAGAACAGCTGCAGAAACATTAGCATGTCTGAGCTGCATGTGTGCCGCAGAGCGTGATCTCTGACCCCAGTGTGTCGTCAGGCTCCCAGCGTCTGTTTCTGATGCAAAACGCCGGTCGTCAGGAGGCTTTGTGAGGGGTCAGAGGTCGCTCACACCCGGCGACGGAGTCAGAGAGGCATCTGCTGCCGATTGTTTCAGTGAATACGTTAGAGAGGAGAGACCCTGGGAACGCCGCTCACAGCGTGACGACACGCCGCCGCCGCGCCTCCTTAAACACGCCGCTTGGTCCTCCTGCACCCACTGACGCCTCCTCCTCACTGATTCACTAACTGCATTCATGCAGAACCCAGAAGTTTTTGTTAAATTGTTGCTTCTTCTCTCCTGAAAAGATGCCAAGATGAGAGACGGAGGTCCTCACAAGGTTAGTAAACACGTCCAGAAGCCGAACAATCGGCTCTGCTTCTGACTGAAGACAGAAAAGCAGGAAAACAAACTGATTCTCACATCAGCAGAACCTCCTGAAACATAAATCTACACTGAAAAAAATAAAACTGTTTACTACATCAGTTATTTTGATTAGAACCAGATACTTTCAGGATGTTTGGTTCGGATCATCAGAATGGATCAATAAAAGAAGTCTGATTGAACCAGACATTAAAGATCCAACCTGAACTGTTTCCTTCCCTCTGATTCTTTACATCGGAAGGAAAGGCTTTTATTTTGGCGGGTTGGTTTGGGCTTAAAGTGGAACCTTGTTTGGTTCTGGAAGTCCCCTGGTTCCCTTCGCCTCTGGTTCAACATCTTTCCACAGAAAGACCCAGTTTAGATCAATCAGAACCAACACTTCTGTTGCTGCAGCTGTGAGAGCAAAGCCTTCTGGGTAATGTAGTGTTTTTTATTCGGCTCCATCCAGCTGGGCAGCCCAGCAGAACCTCCAGCAGAACCAGAAAAAGATCTGAGCTGTGCAGCAGATGGACCTTCTGAGGACCAGAGGACGCCTGAGGCGGGCCGAACCCGTTCAGAACCGCGGTTCTGATCCAAACGCTCCTGGTTCAGAGCGGGTCCGCAGACGGTTCTGGTTCTGATTCCAAAGAGAACCAGAAGGGTTCCCTGAGCAGGCCAGGACCCAACATGGCTGCTGTTCGCCGCCATGTCTGCGGCGGTTTGATAAAGTTACCACCTCTCAGGTCCGCGTGACCTTTGACCCTTCCAAAGATAACTCTACCTTCGGTGGCCTCCTCTGTTTTCCACGCCGCCCTCCATCTTTTACATCGTAGCACGGTACCGTTAGCAGAGTTAGCATTAGCGATTTGTCCTCCAGTTTTCTTCATTTCTCATCCTGGTTTGTCTTTTTATGAAGGATGCTTTCAAACATTTTCCATCTTTAGCTTCCAGCTAGGTTAGCGTTTCTGCAGCTAACGGCTAGCTGAGCACTCGGTCAGTTTGGAACCTCAGAAATGAGCTCCAGAACAGGTGAGTCAGAGCTACAGGTGAAGGTTTTGTTTCTAAGGCTCAGTTTTAGTTTCAATGACCTGATCAGACGCTGCTGACCAATCAGCAGCAGGTGGGGGCGGGGGAAGGGTCCAACCCAATGGACAGGGACCAGCAGAGGATTAGGACTGTCACTGACCCTCCCCCTCCTTTTATTGCCCCTCTGTCTCCCCCCTCCCCCACCTGCTGCTGGGATCCAGAACCAGCAGAGTTCATTTCCTGGCTTTGTGTTTCTGACAGAGGAGAATAAAGTGGAATTCTATTCTATTCTATTCTATGATGTGGTCCCTGAGAGCTGAGGAACACAGAACCGGTTCTGAAGCGGAATAAGCTTTTCCATTAGAGGGTCCGTTAGCAGGGAGGAGAATCCATCAGAACCACCCGGGCTCAAGGCAGAACCGGAGAACCGGACCCAGAACTCGGCACCAAACGGAGGTTTGATCTATGAAGAACATCTGATGGACCTTCAGGTTCTGAGACCTGAACCTGAGGGAGACCAGAAAGATGGAGGAACGACCCGGTTCTGCTGCAACTAGAGAACCAGAACCTCAGGAAGTTCTGATTCTGTCTCACCTGGAAGCAGAACCCGGTGGCCCCGTCCAGAACGGACTGGTGCCCGGATCAGGGCCGGTTCTGCTGAGGGCGGCCATGATGACCCCAGGTTCACTTCAGCCCAGCGACCCGGTCCAGATGTGTCCAGCTGGACCGGGTCAGAACCCCCAGGATGGAGGTTTAACTGGATGGAGAAGGAAGCAGCTGTGGTTCTGGTTCCCAGGACCTCATGAGCCACAGAGAGAAGAAGAACACCTAACAGAGCGGATCAGAACCGACCCAGAAAGAAGCTGAAGGGTGGAGCCTGCAGACGGAACCAGAACCTAAGATCCAAACGGTTCTGGTTCTGATGGTTCAATCGGAGCATTTAGTTAAAGACAAACTGAAACCATCAAAATAAATTCTCTCCTGGTTTTAGTTCGATCCGTTAAACCAGAACCTTCAGAAACTGGACCTTCCCTCTGAGGCGATGACTTCTAGGTGTCATATTTCTGGGTTTTATGGATCTTTAAAGACATTTCTGCCAGAAAACAGAAAATCTCCGGATTTTAATTTAAGTTTGGTTTTATTTTCAGCTCACAGCAGATCAGAACCGGAAGCAGCTGTTAGGAGATTCTGACCCACCCCCCCTCATAGAACAGGTGCTTAAAAACAAACACGTCATCATCATACCTGAGAACAGATGGGGGGCGCGCATGCGCATCAGACTCCCTGTCCGGACGTGTGCACGCGGCCATGCATCCTCTGTCATGCGAGAGAAGAATGAAGCGCGCGCGCGCCCTGCTGATCGATTATCGATCCTGATCAACAGACAATGGAGCGTGCACGCGCATTCAGTTCAGGAATCGGACACTGGACGCACGTGCGCGCGCTGACCTGAGCGGACACAGAAACTCTGTGGTTCCCCTGAAACCTAAATCCACTCGGGACCGTGGGAACCTGCTGCAGTGGGTTCGGTCCCTGAAGCTCCAGTCAGACCAACAGAACCTCCTGCTGCTCCGTCAGCAGCAGGATCTCCTCCATGCTCCTCCATGCTCCTGCAGCGGAGCGGCTCTCAGCCTCACCTGCACACTCTCCGCCCTGCAGCACCACCAGCAGCACCAGCAGCCTCATCTTCTGCTCCTCAGGTGGAGGCAGCGCTCTCTGCTGCTCCTCCTGCTCCTCTCCGGATGTCCTCCTGGTCCTCCTCCAACATTTAAGGAGCTGCCTGGACCCCCAGCCCCCAGAGCAGTAAAGCTGTCCCTGCTCCTCGGTCCGCTGCTCCTCTCTGCGCCTCCTGGCAGGGTCTGCTGGGGACATGCAGGAGGAGCGGAGTCAAGCTGCACCGCCCTCCTCAGGGACTCCAGCTTCCTGTTTCAAAATAAAAGCCAGAGAGTCAGAGCTGCGCTCTGCTGGGATCTACTGAGGGGTGAGGCTCAGAAACAGATGGAGGAGGGGGGAGGGGCTGCACCTCAGCTGAACAACAATAAACAGATTTATCTTCTGAAGGAGGTTTAGCTGCATATTTCATCTTTTAGTTTCTATTAAGGCAGGATTCTCTGCCAAGATTAATTATTTTATAATGACCAGAAAGTAGCGAGGAGGAGGAGGAGGGGGGGAGGAAGAGGAGGAGGAGGAAGGTTCCACCGATTGAAGCTCCAGAACCTTCTCTGGTTTCTCTCCAACAGATGAAATGGATCAAAGTCAGAATCATCTCCTCCTAAAGTGGAATCATGATCGACCGCAGACTTTTATTCTGATAGTCCAAACAGGAAGTTGAGTTCCTCTCAGTGCTGCTTTGATGGGTTCTGCACACAGAGGCTGAACTGGGTCCAAAATGGCTCCTGAACAGGACCAGAGGCAGCAGGTCCTGGATGGTTCTGGTCTTTCTGGGTCCTGGTTTTTCCAAATCATCAGAACCTTTTAAAGTTCTGCCCTGTCTCACCTCCTCAGGTCCAAACAGGTTCAGAAGGTTCTGAGTAACACTGAGCCTTCAGAACCAGAAGGTTCTGTAGAACTGGACCACAGAACCAGAACCTCTGGAAAAGAGAACAGGATTCTGAATCAGATGATTTAGGAATATTTTACATATTTCTAGATGTTTTCCAGTGTGAATAGATTAAACTTCTTCTCTAACGGTTAGAATTCATTCAGCTGAAAGGAAACATTTGGACCCGATTCAGAATCTTTATATTAAAGACGGTTTAGTTTCTGTTTTTATTATTAACGTTTGATTTCTCACAAACAGACAGACTTTTCAGTTATGTTCTAATACAGGGATCCCCAAAGTCGGCCCTCAGGGGCCCCTGTCTTGTAGGGCCCCTGCCTTCTTGGGCCCCTCTCCTGGAGGACGGCCCTACAAGACAGGGGCCCTAGAAGGCAGGGGCCCAAGAAGGCAGGGGCCCTAGAAGGCAGGGGCCCAAGAAGGCAGGGGCCCTACAGGACAGGGGCCCTAGAGGACAGGGGCCCTAGAGGACAGGGCCCTCCAGGACAGGGGCCCTACAGGACAGGGGCCCTAGAAGGCAGCGGCCCAAGAAGGCAGGGGCCCTACAGGACAGGGGCCCTAGAGGACAGGGGCCCTAGAGGACAGGGCCCTCCAGGACAGGGGCCCTACAGGACAGGGGCCCTAGAAGGCAGGGGCCCAAGAAGGCAGGGGCCCTACAGGACAGGGGCCCTAGAGGACAGATGCCCTAGAGGACAGGGCCCTCCAGGACAGGGGCCCTACAGGACAGGGGCCCTAGAAGGCAGGGGCCCAAGAAGGCAGGGGCCCTACAGGACAGGGGCCCTAGAGGACAGATGCCCTAGAGGACAGGGCCCTCCAGGACAGGGGCCCTACAGGACAGGGGCCCTACAGGACAGGGGCCCTAGAGGACAGGGGCCCTACAGGACAGGGGCCCTAGAGGACAGGGCCCTCCAGGACAGGGGCCCTACAGGACAGGGGCCCTAGAAGGCAGCGGCCCTACAGGACAGGGGCCCTAGAAGGCAGGGGCCCTAGAAGGCAGGGGCCCTACAGGACAGGGGCCCTAGAGGACAGGGGCCCTAGAGGACAGGGCCCTCCAGGACAGGGGCCCTACAGGACAGGGGCCCTAGAAGGCAGCGGCCCTACAGGACAGGGGCCCTAGAAGGCAGGGGCCCTAGAAGGCAGCGGCCCTAGAAGGCAGGGGCCCTAGAAGGCAGGGGCCCTAGAAGGCAGGGGCCCTACAGGACAGGGGCCTCCAGGACAGGGGCCCTACAGGACAGGGGCCCTAGAAGGCAGCGGCCCTACAGGACAGGGGCCCTAGAAGGCAGGGGCCCTAGAGGACAGGGCCCTCCAGGACAGGGGCCCTACAGGACAGGGGCCCTAGAAGGCAGCGGCCCAAGAAGGCAGGGGCCCTACAGGACAGGGGCCCTAGAGGACAGGGGCCCTAGAGGACAGGGCCCTCCAGGACAGGGGCCCTACAGGACAGGGGCCCTAGAAGGCAGCGGCCCTACAGGACAGGGGCCCTAGAAGGCAGGGGCCCTAGAAGGCAGCGGCCCTACAGGACAGGGGCCCTAGAAGGCAGGGGCCCTAGAAGGCAGGGGCCCTAGAAGGCAGGGGCCCTACAGGACAGGGGCCCTAGAAGGCAGCGGCCCTACAGGACAGGGGCCCTAGAAGGCAGCGGCCCTACAGGACAGGGGCCCTAGAAGGCAGGGGCCCTAGAAGGCAGGGGCCCTAGAAGGCAGGGGCCCTACAGGACAGGGGCCCTAGAAGGCAGGGGCCCTAGAAGGCAGCGGCCCTACAGGACAGGGGCCCTAGAAGGCAGGGGCCCTAGAAGGCAGGGGCCCTAGAAGGCAGGGGCCCTACAGGACAGGGGCCTCCAGGACAGGGGCCCTGAGGTCCCACTATGGGGCCCGCTCTGGTCGCCGTCATGCAGGAATATAAAATCTGACGTTTAAAGAACTGATGAAGAAAATCAGCTTCATCTCATAAAGAAAGAATCTGATTCTGATCAGAGACTAAATGAACATTTTTATTTTCTCTTTAACTTTCAGACTCTGAGACGCTGATTTACATCATTATTACTTAGAAAAGAAGATTCATCTGCAGGAAATGATTTAAAAACTTTAATTTCATTAAAGTTTCCTAATAACATTTATATTAGTAAAAAAAAACAAGAAATGTTTCTGCAAAAAGCTTCATTTATTTCAGATGTTTTCAGATCAAACAGATGATTATGATTTATAAATCGTTCCTTTATCATCGCAGTTTAAAGCTCAGCTCTTTAGATTTGTTTAGAATCAGTAAAAATATGATCCAGTTTAAAACGACTAATGTTTTAATTCCTAAGACATCAATGAGATCCTTGTCAGGTTTATTCAGTGATGATTATAAAATTAATGTTTGTTTATGAAACGTTTGTGCGAGGCGATGCTCCTGATCCAGTCAGGAGGCCATCCTGCTTCATCATTCCGTCTTCATCAACTGATCAGTTGTTCTGTCAGAACAATACTCTGTTTGTAACCATGCGCCATGTTCTGTTAATAAACGCTCTGCAGAGGAGGTCCAGGAGGAGACCGCTGGAGTCTGGGGTTCAACTGTCTCTCCTTCCTGCAGGAATTATATCCATTATTGTGTATTTCACTTCTTCTTTTACAAAACCTACATTTTATGAACCCGACAATCCTCTTCACACAATCTGTCTTCAATTAGACAAGAAATATCATCTGCAAAACAGATCAAAGTGTTTAGTTTTCCTTATGCTAAATGATAAATACAGGCAATTCTGTAAAACAATAATAAAAAGGTATTTAAAGGAGAAGTCTGGTCATTCTGGAATAATCATTATTTATACCTAAAACTGAGACATTCGCAGTGATTAAATGAATTTAGCATTAATCTGTAAAATAAATAAAAGTATTAATTGTCATCGTAATAACTGAGTTACTGGGAGCGGCCATTTTTCGAGAGTTGGAGAAATGTCCTGGGAAACAGGAAGTGATTGTTGTTGGATGGAAGAAGGAAATAGTGAAAACGAAGAAGATTGGAAAAGAGTAGCATTAAAAATGAGAAAAAGCAGAGATCAACTGAACAATCTAGAAATTCTACAGGAAAACTAAATGATTACAAAGTCAGATTCAAACTAGTTAATCAGGGAGACTCTTTTGCAGATTGGAATCTGGTTCAGTTAATAAAATCAATCGATAAACTTGTAGAAGTCTGGAGAACCAGAATCCTCTATAGACCTGATAATAAACTGCAGAGCCTCAGCGAGGCAAAGCGAGACGCATCAGCAAGATGGAGGGAGGAGAGTTCAGCGCAGCTTGGAGGAGAACAAAAGGAGGAGCAGGGGAGGGAGGGGAGGAGGTCCTCTAAAAGGAGCTGAAATAGAGATTCTAGAAAAGATCAGTGATGCAAAAGTAAAAGAAGGGAAACGGTTAAAAACAACAAGAAATGCAGAAAACTTTGACAGTTTATCAGTGATGATTGAATTTAAAGAGGAGCAATTAGCCAGTAAGGTTTGCATAGGTTACATGAGCTAGAATGTAAAATTATTCAATCATCTGAGATGCTTTAAATAACAAACATCTGGTCACACAACAGCTGGATGGAAAGGAAAACTGCTGGAGAAGTTAAAATGCTGTAACTGCTAACATTCCGCTGCTTATCCAGGATGTGAAGTGAGAAAAAGATCTGAAGAGATCAGAAAAATGAAATTAGAGCTCAGAATAAATTCTGCTGAAGCTGAAAAAAGAATCTAATCCCAGTCAGAAAAACCCAAACCAGTGGAGGAAATGATGAGTTTAAAACCTCTGCAGAGGAACCATTGATTGTTAAAAAGAAATATTTATAGTAGAAGTGATCAACTGTAGTGCTCAATAATAGTGAAAGCTGCAGAAAAGTGCCTTTTAGTTAGAGATTTAAACTGGGAAACGGTTGGAAGTATGATGGGAAAACCAGTAGGACCATCAGAAACTGGCAGAGTGACGATAATTTAAAGATAAATTAGAAATTATGAAGATGATCAACAACAATTATTGAAGATTTCCAGAGGACTTCACCATTGAAATTCACCAGAGCTATAGTGAAACTGACAATGCCCACGTGCATGGCAGCTGGTAAAAGTGGAAAAAAACTCCACTCTGATACCGCACCGTGACGTCACTAACCAGTAGGTGGCAGTAGTGTTCTTTGACAAACATGGATGCCTCCAGTAAAGCACATTCACATGGAAATTACTCTGAATTAAAAACACTGATCATTTATTGAACAGGATGGAATCATTTCAGATTTAAAGAACTTTCAGAAGTTTGGATTCTGAATATGAGCGACTTTTCCTTTAGAAATATCAAGGATTTCAGTTGGATTAATGAGATTAGAAGAGGAGATAATTTTTCATTATTTCTTTAGGAGGGAAATCATGACCCTTGCCTTATTGTTAAATCCAGGAAATGCAGGTTTAAATGGATGCATGAGCTGGTATTAATACAGACAGAATCACTGCTTTACCGAAATATTGCAACTATGAAGAAGAAGTCAACAGGTTACATCAGACGGCGGCGGGAAAAGGAGGCCAACATTAAAATCTCAGAGAAAGTTTGGTCTCATTTCAGCTACTATTTATGCTGGAAGCATAAATAGTAGGCCTGGCCTGTTTATGGAAGCATAAACAGGCCAAGCTCCAACATCTAGAAACAAAGGTGTTGATGGCAGCAGCACAGCTGATATTTCTCTCCAGGATGGAGTCACAGCCAAACAGGAACAGACCAGATGAAGCTACTATGAGAAAAAGCAGAGAGAGCAGAACGTTAGAGATTGAACTAACAGATTCTGCAGAGTGGGAGAATAGAGATAGAATGAAGCAGAATGATGAAAAAGGGGTCCCTATGTCCTCCAGCAGTCTAAGCCTATAGCAGCAGAACTATAGAGATAGATCAGGATAACCTGCGCCACTCTAACTAGAAGCTTTATCAAAAAGGAAAGTTTTAAGCCTAGCCTTAAAAGTAGACAGGGTGTCTGCCTCACGGACTAAAACTGGTAGTTGGTTCCACAGGAGAGGAGCCTGAGAACTAAAAGATCTGCCTCCCATTCTACTTTTAGAAATTCTAGGAACCACTAGTAAACCTGCAGATTGAGAGCGAAGTGCTCTGTTAGGAACATAAGGAACAATCAGATCTCTGATATCAGATGGAGCTTGGCCATTTAAGGCTTAGAAAGATCAATTCTAAACATCTTGGTAATAGATCAACAGAAACGAACCAACTGGTCAGAACCGGGTTGAATTAAAATCTGATTTTATTCTTTTAAAAAGAAAAGAGACAGAGATCTGTTGCTGTGGACCCGTTTCCTCCTGCAGGCTGCAGAGGTCTGATCGTCCTGCTGGTTTCCCTCCTGTTGTCATTCAGCCAGGTAGACAACCAAACCCGTCGCCATGGTAACCTGGGATTCTTTATCATCACGATCGGCTCTCATTGGTCGGCTCAGTCCTCTGCAGGACCCTCTCCTCCAGCTGTGCAAAGCGTTTCAACATCTGGTTGTACACCTGGAACAGAAGAAGAATGATGTGCTCCGGTTGGCTGATTACATCTTACTGGAAGCCCCGCCCCCCTGACCTGATGCTGCAGGTAAATTCAGGCCGTTTCTCTGTTCACTAGAATGTGAGTACTTGACTAGAACCCAGTAAAGTCTGGACCACATCCAAAGTTAGTCTGGAGCCGCATTTCACCTCCTGTTACTAATAGTCTCTATATAATAATAAATTATGACTTTTTTCATTTAGTGGAGGAATAATAATGAACACAGTCAGATAAACACAAATTAAATGAACATTTTGCCAAATAAAACAATCAAACCTCCATCAGAGCCAGCGGTTCTTCACACACGGCTATGCAGAGAGAGGGCTGCTGCAGACGGGCTAACGTTAGCCCTGGATGCTGCACACGGGCTAACGTTAGCCCTGGATGCTGCACACGGGCTAACGTTAGCCCTGGCTGCTGCAGACGGGCTAACGTTAGCCCTGGCTGGCTGCTGACGGGCTAACGTTAGCCCTGGATGCTGCACACGGGCTAACATTAGCCCTGGCTGCTGCAGACGGGCTAACGTTAGCCCTGGATACTGCACACGGGCTAACGTTAGCCCTGGCTGCTGCAGACGGGCTAACGTTAGCCCTGGCTGGCTGCTGACGGGCTAACGTTAGCCCTGGATGCTGCACACGGGCTAACGTTAGCCCTGGCTGCTGCAGACGGGCTAACGTTAGCCCTGGCTGGCTGCTGACGGGCTAACGTTAGCCCTGGCCACTGCAGACGGGCTAACGTTAGCCCTGGCCACTGCAGACGGGCTAACGTTAGCCCTGGCCACTGCAGACGGGCTAACGTTAGCCCTGGCCGCTGCAGACGGGCTAACGTTAGCCCTGGCCGCTGCAGACGGGCTAACGTTAGCCCTGGATACTGCACACGGGCTAACGTTAGCCCTGGCTGCTGCAGACGGGCTAACGTTAGCCCTGGCTGGCTGCTGACGGGCTAACGTTAGCCCTGGATGCTGCACACGGGCTAACATTAGCCCTGGCTGCTGCAGACGGGCTAACGTTAGCCCTGGATACTGCACACGGGCTAACGTTAGCCCTGGCTGCTGCAGACGGGCTAACGTTAGCCCTGGCTGGCTGCTGACGGGCTAACGTTAGCCCTGGATGCTGCACACGGGCTAACGTTAGCCCTGGCTGCTGCAGACGGGCTAACGTTAGCCCTGGCTGGCTGCTGACGGGCTAACGTTAGCCCTGGATGCTGCACACGGGCTAACGTTAGCCCTGGCTGCCGCAGACGGGCTAACGTTAGCCCTGGATGCCGCACACAGGCTAACGTTAGCCCTGGATGCCGCACACAGGCTAACGTTAGCCCTGGATGCCGCACACAGGCTAACGTTAGCCCTGGATGCCGCACACGGGCTAACGTTAGCCCTGGCTGCTGCAGACGGGCTAACGTTAGCCCTGGATGCCGCACACGGGCTAACGTTAGCCCTGGCTGCTGCAGACGGGCTAACGTTAGCCCTGGATGCCGCTATAGACGAGCTAACTTTAGCCCTGGCCGCTGCAGACGGGCTAACGTTAGCCCTGGCTGCTGCAGACGGGCTAACGTTAGCCCTGGATGCCGCTACATACGAGCTAACTTTAGCCCTGGATGCTGCAGACGGGCTAACGTTAGCCCTGGCTGCTGCAGACGGGCTAACGTTAGCCCTGGATGCCGCTATAGACGAGCTAACTTTAGCCCTGGCCGCTGCAGACGGGCTAACGTTAGCCCTGGATGCTGCAGACGGGCTAACGTTAGCCCTGGATGCTGCAGACGGGCTAACGTTAGCCCTGGCTGTTGCAGACGGGCTAACGTTAGCCCTGGCTGTTGCAGACGGGCTAACGTTAGCCCTGGCTGTTGCAGACGGGCTAACATTAGCCCTGGCTGCTACAGACGGGCTAAATCAGTAAATGTTCCATATAGTGATATTTACCGTCCAGCAGCTGTGCAGCAGAGCCCTCAGCATCACTCCTCTCATCTAACAACCTTTCCACAGATAAATCCCTTCCCCTCCACAGGATCAGAGGTTAGTGACTCTCCTTTGAGTCCTGACTGTCTCGCTCCGTCGTTCCTCCTGCAGCTTCTGTCCCTCTCCTTGGTCTCAGTCTGAAGGCAAATTCAGAGCTGAAGCTGCTGTGGGCAGTTCCTTCTAATGACCTGTAGAGGGGGGCGGGTTCCAGAAGGTTCTAAAGGTCTAACCTGCTGTGCTGTAGGGTGGGGGGTGCAGACCAGCTGAGGTTCCGGAGCTTTCTTCACAACCTCCAGGAAGGAGACACCAGAATCTGCCACCAGACCTGCAAACAGAGCAAAGAGCTTCAGAGGAAGGACTATCAGCTGTAGTAGAAGGACTACGAGCGTATCACCATGCAGAGCTCGGTAGGCGGAGCCTAAGCAGGTGGAGTCGGACAGGTCGATGGTGTAAACCGGGGCATTGAACACGTCAGACAGAACCTGAAGAAAGCAGAACATCAGAATCATCCTGCTGCTTCTCTGCGGTTCTATAGAGCACAGAACCATCCGGTCCATCCGGTCCAAACCGGTCCTGGATCAGAGTCCATTTGATTCATCAGTCGACGGTTTGATCAACAGAACCTCCTATAAAAGCTGTAAAATGGACCTGCAGGATCTGCTGGTTGGCAGAAGCTCCTCCGGTGGCCAGAACTCTGGTTCCTGGAACTGAAACACAGACAGAGAGTTCATACAGCCAGGTTTCTGTTGGTACCGACAGTAAAGCAGCTGGTTCTGGGTTCTCCTGGACTCATCTCTGATCTAACGGGCCCAGACATCAGGACCTTTTCATCAGGGGACATTCATGTGACCTCGATCCAGAGGAGACACGAGGCAAAGCTTAGTCTTACCGATGGAGTATCCGAGTCGCTCGGCGTGGAGCCTGCGGGACAGAAACTGACCCTCAACCAGAGCCCTGATCTCCACCTCAGGACTCCACTGGGACACCTGGACAAGATCCAGAGACGGGTAAGAGACAGGAGGGACATCTGAGCTGCAGCGGACCCTCATGGACTGACCTCACGGTCGTTAGAGTCGAAGCGATGGACGCCAACGGCGGGAGGAGTGATCTCCATGGTGTCAAAATAAAAGCCTGGAGGAGACAAAGACGCCGTCAGGGAGGACAGGGGACAGAGGACGATAAATAAAGGACAGAAGTGAAGAATTTCCACCGATGTTCCCGTTGTTTCCGAGCGGCGTCTCCTTCAAAGCATCAGAGAAAGCTTCCCAGGACCCTGCAGCACACTGGTTCCGGACCCGCTCTCTGGTCAGGGACCCGTTCTTAAAGCTGAAACAAACAGGAAGGAGACTTTTATTTTGAAGGATTCATGTTTTTCAGGAAGTAGCAGCAGCTCCAAACATCAGGTCTACTTCTGTACCACAGCAGGGCCATGTAGGCCTGCAGCTCCACAGGGTTGCAGAAGACATGGCCCTCGAGGGCCGGCCGGGGCTCCTGGAGCCACAGGAACACCGTGTCGCTGGTCCCCAGACTGACCTGCAAACAGACCGGGACTCAGAGAGGCCGAAGGCGGCAGGTGGATGAGGAGGACAGAGGGGGACTCACAGCCATGTCGCCCTGATGGAGCCTCATTCCAGCCAGAGATGCTGGGGAGGAGAGACAGCGACAGGTCACCATGACGACGGTCTGCCATGTTTACTGGATCATCAACACTTTTCATTTATTTTAGTTTTTATTCCATTCATTGTCGGGCAAACTAGACAGCTTAGAGCGACGCTTTAGCCCTTTATTTCAATTTCTGTCTATAAATTAATAAATGTATTTATTAATTTATATGATTTTTAAATATCATTTATTCCTTATCAGTTCATTACTAGAATGAACATGTGATTTTAATAATTCAGATCATTTTAATGGTTTTAATTTATTGAAGCTTTCTTCATTCCTGCAGGAAGCTGAGGCTCTGGAGAGCAGCAGCACCATCTAGTGGTCAGGCAGCGGTAGCAGCAGTCTGATGTTAACTAATGGAAACTTTCCCACCTGGATTGTCTCCGGTGAACGCCACCACCCGGCAGCTCTCAGAGAAACCAAACCGATGCACAAAGTATGAGGAGACAGAACCCTGGAACACCAAGCAGGACCAGCAGGGTCCAGTTAGGACACCTGGGGACCAGCAGCGACCACAACAACCCAGTAAAACCAGTTACCAGTACAGCCGTGGAGGGAAGAGGAGCTCCTAGCAGTCGGTCCAGGTCAGGAGCTGTTGCGTCCAGGCAGATCTGAGACCAGTTTCTGGCCCGGATGTCCAGCAGATTCATCCCAGAACCTGATGAAGCATCAGTTACTGTTTACCAAGGAGCTGAAGGACGGAAGGTTGATCCACGGAGATCGGAGCGTACCGTCGCTGTAGTCGATGGCGGCGTAACCACCGAGGAAGAGAGAGGCTGCAAAGCTGCTCACCAACGAGATCCTCTAATATCAGACACACAGAAACACGCAGCTGTCAGGCAGGTGAGACGACATCTAAAGGGGCGGGGCCTGGAGGCGGAGCTCCAACCTCTGTGTCCTGGAACTGGTCCGAACGGGTCTGCAGAAGTTTGGAGATCTGGTTTCCTGTGAAGCGCTGCAGAAAAACACGGAATGAGGCGTCAGACAGACAGAGGGACAGACAGAGGGACAGACAGAGGGACAGAGAGGAGGACATTTAGACCGAAAGGAGGACAGACAGACAGAGAGACAGACAGACGGACAGACAGAGAGAGAGACAGACAGACAGAGGGACAGACAGAGAGGAGGACATTTAGACCGAAAGGAGGACAGACAGAGGGACAGACAGAGGGACAGAGAGGAGGACATTTAGACCGAAAGGAGGACAGACAGAGAGAGAGACAGACAGAGGGACTCTGACCTCGTAGGCTCTGGATCCAGTGATCTCTGCCAGCCTCAGAGCGCCCCCTGCTGCCTTCTGCAGGTCCCTGCATTGCTGGCTGCTGCTGGAGTCCATCCACACCGGACTGTCCTGCACTGAGAAGCCGTCCTGAGGAGACACCGCCACACCTGAATCAGCAGGTACACACACACACACACACACACACGCTGGAGACACACACCTGCAACTGCTGGTAGAGGTTCTGACCCGGGTCCAGGCGGGCCAAAGTCTGAGCGGCTCCTTTCTTCCAGAACACGCCGCCATGTTGCTGAGGAGGAACATCACAGTCAAAACCAAGGCGCCACCGCCTGCGGCGCCACGCTCCACTCACAGGGCAGGGCGTCAAAACATCAACGGTTCTTAACCCGACCCAGACATCTTCACCCCAGAACTCCACGGTTCTGAACCCGACCCAGACATCTTCACCCCAGAACTCCACGGTTCTGAACCCGACCCAGACGTCTTCAACCAAGAACTCCACGGTTCTGAACCCGACCCAGACGTCTTCAACCAAGAACTCCACGGTTCTGAACCCGACCCAGACGTCTTCACCCCAGAACTCCACGGTTCTGAACCCGACCCAGACGTCTTCACCCCAGAACTCCACGGTTCTGAACCCGACCCAGACGTCTTCACCCCAGAACTCCACGGTTCTGAACCCGACCCAGACGTCTTCAACCCAGAACTCCACGGTTCTGAACCCGACCCAGACGTCTTCAACCAAGAACTCCACGGTTCTGAACCCGACCCAGACGTCTTCAACCAAGAACTCCACGGTTCTGAACCCGACCCAGACGTCTTCAACCAAGAACTCCACGGTTCTGAACCCGACCCAGACGTCTTCAACCAAGAACTCCACTGTTCTGAACCCGACCCAGACGTCTTCACCCCAGAACTCCACGGTTCTGAACCCGACCCAGACGTCTTCACCCCAGAACTCCACGGTTCTGAACCCGACCCAGACGTCTTCACCCCAGAACTCCACGGTTCTGAACCCGACCCAGACGTCTTCAACCAAGAACTCCACGGTTCTGAACCCGACCCAGACGTCTTCAACCAAGAACTCCACGGTTCTGAAACCGACCCAGACGTCTTCAACCCAGAACTCCACGGTTCTGAACCCGACCCAGACATCTTCACCCCAGAACTCCACGGTTCTGAACCCGACCCAGACGTCTTCTACCCAGAACTCCACGGTTCTGAACCCGACCCAGACATCTTCACCCCAGAACTCCACGGTTCTGAACCCGACCCAGACGTCTTCAACCAAGAACTCCACGGTTCTGAACCCGACCCAGACGTCTTCAACCAAGAACTCCACGGTTCTGAACCCGACCCAGACGTCTTCAACCCAGAACTCCACGGTTCTGAACCCGACCCAGACGTCTTCACCCCAGAACTCCACGGTTCTGAACCCGACCCAGACGTCTTCACCCCAGAACTCCACGGTTCTGAACCCGACCCAGACGTCTTCAACCCAGAACTCCACGGTTCTTAACCCGACCCAGACGTCTTCACCCCAGAACTCCACGGTTCTGAACCCGACCCAGACGTCTTCACCCCAGAACTCCACGGTTCTGAACCCGACCCAGACGTCTTCACCCCAGAACTCCACGGTTCTGAACCCGACCCAGACGTCTTCAACCCAGAACTCCACGGTTCTGAACCCGACCCAGACGTCTTCACCCCAGAACTCCACGGTTCTGAACCCGACCCAGACGTCTTCTACCAATAACTCCACGGTTCTGAACCCGACCCAGACGTCTTCACCCCAGAACTCCACGGTTCTGAACCCGACCCAGACGTCTTCACCCCAGAACTCCACGGTTCTTAACCCGACCCAGACGTCTTCACCCCAGAACTCCACGGTTCTTAACCCGACCCAGACGTCTTCACCCCAGAACTCCACGGTTCTGAACCCGACCCAGACGTCTTCTACCCAGAACTCCACAGTTCTGAACCCGACCCAGACATCTTCACCCCAGAACTCCACGGTTCTGAACCCGACCCAGACGTCTTCAACCCAGAACTCCACGGTTCTGAACCCGACCCAGACGTCTTCACCCCAGAACTCCACGGTTCTGAACCCGACCCAGACGTCTTCTACCCAGAACTCCACGGTTCTGAACCCGACCCAGACGTCTTCAACCAAGAACTCCACGGTTCTGAACCCGACCCAGACATCTTCACCCCAGAACTCCACGGTTCTGAACCCGACCCAGACATCTTCACCCCAGAACTCCACGGTTCTTAACCCGACCCAGACGTCTTCACCCCAGAACTCCACGGTCCTGAACCCGACCCAGACGTCTTCACCCCAGAACTCCACGGTTCTGAACCCGACCCAGACGTCTTCAACCAATAACTCCACGGTTCTGAACCCGACCCGGACGTCTTCACCCAAGAACTCCACGGTTCTGAACCCGACCCAGACGTCTTCACCCCAGAACTCCACGGTTCTAAACCCGACCCGGACGTCTTCACCCAAGAACTCCACGGTTCTAAACCCGACCCGGACGTCTTCATCCAAGAACTCCACAGTTCTAAACCCGACCCAGACGTCTTCTACCCAGAACTCCACGGTTCTGAACCCGACCCAGACGTCTTCACCCCAGAACTCCACGGTTCTGAACCCGACCCAGACATCTTCAACCCAGAAATCCACGGTTCTGAACCCGACCCGGACGTCTTCACCCAAGAACTCCACGGTTCTGAACCCGACCCAGACATCTTCTACCCAGAACTCCACGGTTCTAAACCCGACCCGGACGTCTTCTACCCAGAACTCCACGGTTCTAAACCCGACCCAGACGTCTTCTACCCAGAACTCCACGGTTCTGAACCCGACCCAGACGTCTTCTACCAATAACTCCACGGTTCTGAACCCGACCCGGACGTCTTCACCCAAGAACTCCACAGTTCTAAACCCGACCCAGACGTCTTCTACCCAGAACTCCACGGTTCTGAACCCGACCCAGACGTCTTCTACCCAGAACTCCACGGTTCTGAACCCGACCCAGACGTCTTCACCCCAGAACTCCACGGTTCTGAACCCGACCCAGACGTCTTCTACCCAGAACTCCACGGTTCTGAACCCGACCCAGACGTCTTCACCCCAGAACTCCACGGTTCTGAACCCGACCCAGACGTCTTCAACCAAGAACTCCACGGTTCTGAACCCGACCCAGACGTCTTCACCCCAGAACTCCACGGTTCTGAACCCGACCCAGACGTCTTCAACCCAGAACTCCACTGTTCTGAACCCGACCCAGACGTCTTCACCCCAGAACTCCACGGTTCTGAACCCGACCCAGACATCTTCACCCCAGAACTCCACGGTTCTGAACCCGACCCAGACGTCTTCAACCCAGAACTCCACGGTTCTTAACCCGACCCAGACATCTTCAACCCAGAACTCCACGGTTCTGAACCCGACCCAGACGTCTTCTACCCAGAACTCCACGGTTCTGAACCCGACCCAGACGTCTTCACCCCAGAACTCCACGGTTCTGAACCCGACCCAGACGTCTTCACCCCAGAACTCCACGGTTCTTAACCCGACCCAGACGTCTTCACCCCAGAACTCCACGGTTCTGAACCCGACCCAGACGTCTTCTACCCAGAACTCCACGGTTCTGAACCCGACCCAGACATCTTCACCCCAGAACTCCACGGTTCTGAACCCGACCCAGACGTCTTCAACCCAGAACTCCACGGTTCTGAACCCGACCCAGACGTCTTCACCCCAGAACTCCACGGTTCTGAACCCGACCCAGACGTCTTCTACCCAGAACTCCACGGTTCTGAACCCGACCCAGACGTCTTCTACCCAGAACTCCACGGTTCTGAACCCGACCCAGACGTCTTCACCCCAGAACTCCACGGTTCTGAACCCGACCCAGACGTCTTCAACCCAGAACTCCGCAGTTCTGAACCCGACCCAGACATCTTCACCCCAGAACTCCACGGTTCTGAACCCGACCCAGACGTCTTCTACCCAGAACTCCACGGTTCTGAACCCGACCCGGACGTCTTCACCCAAGAACTCCACGGTTCTGAACCCGACCCAGACATCTTCAACCCAGAACTCCACGGTTCTGAACCCGACCCGGACGTCTTCACCCCAGAACTCCACGGTTCTGAACCCGACCCAGACATCTTCAACCCAGAACTCCACGGTTCTGAACCCGACCCGGACGTCTTCACCCCAGAACTCCACGGTTCTGAACCCGACCCGGACGTCTTCTACCCAGAACTCCACGGTTCTGAACCCGACCCGGACGTCTTCACCCCAGAACTCCACGGTTCTGAACCCGACCCGGACGTCTTCTACCCAGAACTCCACGGTTCTGAACCCGACCCGGACGTCTTCACCCCAGAACTCCACGGTTCTGAACCCGACCCGGACGTCTTCACCCCAGACCCCAACCTGAACCATAAAGGCTGTGTTTGATTTCAGAGGCTGCCTCCTCCAAGGATCCGGTTTTCCTGGGCTGGATTTTTGTATCTATGCTTCTTTTTCTATGTCTGCTTCTTTCTCCTTGAACCCCAGTGGGCCTCAGCAGATGGCCGCTCACACTGAGCCTGGTTCTGCTGGAGGTTTCTTCCTGTTCAAAGGGAGTTTTTCCTCTCCACTGTCGCTACAAGCATGCTTAGTGTGAGGGATTGCTGAAGAGTCAATGAGCTTTAATAAACTTTATCTGCTTCTAGTCCAATCCTTCAGTTTCTATCTCAGGACCTGAGCTCTCACCTGTCCGCTGCCCGATAACGCTTCCACCCTGGAGAAGTCAAACCCAGCCCTCTTCATCTTGTCCAGCAGCAGGTCCAGAGCCTGGTGACGGACAGGTCAGACAGCCAATCAGGAGACAGAACACTCACTGGTGCAGTTAAACCATCTGGCGGCGTCTCACCTGGACCCACATGAGCACCGGTGAGGTGACGGTCAGTTTGTCAGCATGGATATGAACTCCACCGCGAGTCCTGAACAAAATCAGATTTCAAAATAAAAGCCAGGCTCTTTCAGAATAAAACCTGCCTGGTGTTACCTGTAGTGGGGCAGCTCAGAGTCGAACTGGACGGCGTCCTGATGGACCACGCTGAGGTCGCCATCGATGGCGACAACCTTCAGCTGCAGAACCAACAGAGCAACAGATCAATCAGATGTGACGCTAACTGTTCCCTCCCCTCATTAATGGCGACTAGTTCCCCACAGTGAACATGTCACCACCTACTGGTGGAAAGCAGAACTACGGTTAGTAATAGAATCTGGGATTTTTTTTCTATTTAATTCCTTTGAAATAGTTCATGATTGGTCTGTATAACCAAATCGTTTGGAAGTTTTTTTTTTGTGTAAAATGTCTTAGAAGCAAAAAATCCTTTAAGGTTCAGTTTTTCTGCTATTTTATAGAAATAAGCTCAAGCAGACGGTGGAGGTTTGTGCAAATAATGAGCAAAATGAAAGGTTTTAGTCATTTTATTTAAAAATCATAGTTTTTCCAGTTTTTGGTTTTAATCTGGTTGGAAGTTATGTGTTCAACCAATCTTTTGGTTAAAGAAAAATTCTGTTTTTTTTTTAGTTTAGTGTCATTTGGAGCCGTTCTGAAGATATTCCGTTAGGTTATATCCAGTAACGTTAGATTCTGATGCCAAAAGCGATAAATCATGCATCCCTAGAATTACGATTTCAGGTAATTAAAGGTGTTTCCCCTTTAAACCTGCAGCTCTCCCTGCTTCTCTCTGTTTAAAAAGATTTATGCACCTCTTTACTAATATAATGATGCTAGAAAGTAAATTTCTAGATCTGTAGAAGCTCTGCAGGCTGATTCTGTTGGAGGCTGGAGAAGTTCCACCCTTCTCCAGCAGAGTCCGCCATGGATCCTCCTGAGCAGAGCCTCCTGCACAGCTGCTGCTCGTTACCATCATCAGAGGATCCACTACTTAAGCTGTCTTCAGACCTTGCCTCAACGCCGCAGTGTTGATCCAGTTGGTTAGCACCTAAGCCTAGAACCTCTGAGAACCTTTTGAATCCAAGCTGGATTCTAACGTTGTCTCTGTCTTTCCAGGAAACCAGTTTTTATCCCGCGAAGCTCTAGAAGAGCTTAACCTGCCGAGCCTGCCCTCTGAGCCAAACCTGAAGACTCCCTCTGGTTTCCCATGCAGCTCTGGACCAAGAGCTGGAAACTCAAACCCAAGGTCTGCTCCCTCCTGAGAAGCAAGACGCTGAAACAGCTTGCGGACTCTGCAACCAAACCTTCTCCAGTTCCAACAACCTTCCTCTCCAAGCCTTATTCAAGGACCCTCAAGGTACATGCCAGAAACAATCCTAAAGACAAGTTCCTAAGTGCTCCGCTAACTAAACTGTCCCCCACAGACTCCGGTGTACCAGTCTCCCAGGACCAGAACTCGTTTCATTGTGCTTGATATAAATAAACTCCGTTAAACCTTTCAACCTGTTTCCGTCTAGTGGTGTTCTGCATCATTGGGTCACTATAGAGAACCAATCATGACAGATTCTGTCTGTTCAATAAGAAAACATGTTCATTTTAACCTGGAACTGGGAGTCATGATCCTCTGAGACGCTTTCTTTAACTAGTAAAGAAGAACACAACATTAAAACTAAGTTTTATTAAGATTCTTGCGTTATATTATTAACTTGTATAAACTTATAACCTGTAGCAGTTTTTAGCTGATAAAGCTCCATATTTCTAACAAACAGATGAGTTTTCGGTGGCATCTCTAACTTTTCCTTAAACATAGAAGCAGCTGCTGGTTAATATTCACTGAGTATGGCAAGCCGTTTTAACATAAATTCGGTTTCGTCTGACTATCCATAATTACGTTCCAGATATCTTAAAATACTTTTTGACTAGACAAAACCACATTTTGACTATCCGGAACAGTAATTTAAGATATCTCTATTTACAATCTGATTAGGAAGAATAATAATTCAAGATATCTTCAATCACATTTTGACTAGTCAAAATTCCTTTCAAGATATCTCAAATTACGTCACCGGATTCCTCATTTAAAGCGTCACACATCGGTAATTATAATTTAAGATATCTCGAACGTAATTATGCCTAGTCAGTATTACAATTTTAGATATCTGAAGTAAGAGATTGCGTGTAAGCCTCTTATTGGCTGTACTAAGCACTACTGGTGCACTACTGGTGCTGGCAGTTTTGGACAAAATTGTGAGAAAATGCCACAATATCGAAAGAGTTTTTCATTCTGGGTTATGTGGAGAGCGAGAAAAAAAGCATTCTTGAAGAATGCTTGCGGAATTTGCAAAGAATTTCTGATCAACTTTCTGCCGACACACACAACGCACTTAAAACGGCTTAGAGGAGCTGAAAGTGTTAATATCGACCCATGTCCGATCTGAAACAATGAATATTCGGCAGCCCGGGCCGGTTCAGGTAATAACCAGATGCAGTTTTTAATACTGTGGTAAAGCTTTCTGCCTCTACGGAAATTATAGTAAAGCCAACTAGCTTTTGATTTTGACTTGCTAGATGGCACAAAGCATTACAGCACCCTCCTTCAGCTCCTCTGAAAATAAAAGCGCACCTCCGCTTCATGTCTGATTCACACTTAGATTTTCTTTTTATTTTATTTTATTGAAAAACAAATTCAAAATACTTTTTCAAACAGCAGAAAAGTACAATTGAACAGATGCAATCCATAATGGTTTTTATAAGATAAAAAACTATAAACTTAAACAGACAAAAACTTTTAAAGAATCAAAAGGAAAAAATTGAAAAAAAGAAAAACAAAATAAAACAAGTAACACAGGGGTTTAGCTAAAGTATACTGCTATAAAATCTGAAGACCTGAAGGATTCTTTATTTTACAGTAACTTAAGTCATGAAAACGTTTTGCTTGGAAATTGTGAGACATTTTAAAGAATCTTCACTTGTGAATAAATCATTTTCCAATAATGAATATAATATTACATTAAAACACTTTTAGTAAGCTTGAAAAAATTCCTCTCCAGGTTATCATTCCAAAGTAGTCTTTTTCTGTAGAATTTCATCAATCCATCCAGTTCATGAAACACTCCTTTTTTCTAGCTTTAAACAAACACTACAGAAAAAAGCATCTGTTGACACAAATTGTTTTCCTCCACTTTAGGAATGCAAAGATCCAGAGACAGAGCAGGGGGTCAGTGGGAACCCTACTGCTGCCACCTGGCCCTGGTTTGTCCTCATGGATGAGGTATTAGGACAGAGGCCCTCTGTTAAACTCACCTGTCCTAATTGCCTCCATCCCTGAGGACACACCAGGGCCAGGTGCTGCAGAGGCTGAGCAGCATCAGGGTGAAGAGAATGAGGATGAGAGAGGAGGGAAAGGAGGAAGAGAAGAAGGAGAGACGAGATGGTTGACTTAATGAGGGAGGATATGAGATGGCAGAGGGAGGAGGGAAAGGATGGACAGATTATTTCATTTATTGGAGAGGATGGTGGACAGATGTTGATTTTTTGTTTTGTTTTGTCTTTTACAAGTTGAGGTTCTGTGTTGCTGTTATTGTTAAATTAAATTATTAAATTGTTTATAAAAGTTATTGTTGTCGGTGTGTCTTTTAAACTTTTTACATTATCTGTTTCATCACTTCTTTACAATTTAACCCCTTGAACCCTACGGACCCACCGGTGGGTCCAGCTGCTACGTGACCTCGTAATTTTAACAAACCCCCAGTATTGATGTAAAAAACACATTTGGCACAGTTTGGTGACATTTTTGGATAAATGTGCCAAAATGGCCTCTCCGCCTAAGAAATTTCTCACTAATACCATTCTAAAATAAATATGATTCATGAGTCCAAATTTGGTATATTTTTACACAACATTTAGATTTAAAAGTCTGTACTACTTTTTTGTGCTATAAATAATATTTTGATAGTGTTTTGCAATGTTTATTTCAAAGAAAATTTTGGCGAGGTTCAAAAAATGCAAAATATTTTGTCCCTAATATTTCAGGCAGGGTCAAAGCTACAATGGTGCTGACACCAGAAAACCATTCTATGACATCTTACCTTTACAGAGGTACCAAAAGTTTCTTCTTAAATCTAATAGCTTTGAGGCTATACGTTATTTACTTTTGTGTGTTTTTGTCAGGCGGAAATTTATTTATTCCCCCCGAGGGTGTAAGAAGTTAAGTAAACTTAGAACAACTTCTCAGTGACAACATCAGTTTATTTTTTAGAGAAGCAAGTATTTACAATAAACTATTAAAAACATTTTTAACTACATTAGATTTTAAAATTAACTACTACTATTTACGGAAGATATACAATAATTATTACTTGAGAACATATATATATATACACAATTGTCACTGAGCAGGAGTCCCTGGTGGTGCTGCTGGACTGGATGGGATGGGATGCCACACAGATGAGCTTGGAGTCTTCTAACTGCGAGTGGGACATCATCTGGGGGGTCACGGGCTCCCAGGCAGATGTTGTGCAGGACAGCACATGCCATTATGACCTGTAGAAAAAAGGAGACAAAAATTTTTTTTTTTAATTCAGTCATCTATCTTTTTTCATTATCTTTGCTACATGAATTATTAGAAATTTTATTTTACCTAATCTAGATCCACTATTTAACTTTTTTTTCTTTCGTTTTTAGATTTAGATTTTTTTTTCTGTTTTCTGTTTTTGTTATATAATTGCAAATAAAATCAGGCAGTAAGGGGATAATTTAGACAAATAATGATTTATTTCTCAATCTAACACAGTTTGGGTTCTCAACACAACATTAGTGATAGTGAAAGTAGTGATTTAAGTCAGTTATTTACAGGGTTTGTACACATTTAACTATGCAATTCAAATTACTAAAGTTACAAACAAGCTTATACCAAGTCATACAAATGAATCTAAAATTTGATAAACATATTCGTCAATCTGCTGACAAACGTTTGTTTAATAGCTGGTATATTCTGATCATTAGCAGGCCCCTGTGGGGGAAAATAATAACATGTAAATGTTACCTCTCCACTGCGCTCTCCCAGCCTGAGAAAAATCCGTCGACGGTTTTGCTGCCGCCGAAGCCGTCAAAGCCGACTCTCCTCCTCCAATAATAAGTAAATAAAAAATAAAATAAAAATTTCCATATCCCAGCCATCGGAGCCTTCGGAGCATCCTCCTGGGTCCTCCTAAGGCTGGGTAGGCTGGGTCCTTCGAAGAACGCAGCCTGCAAATTGAGCGCAGCTATTGTGGACCGCTGAATAGCACAATCAATTAGCTAGCAAGGCTAACACCTGTCCGCCAAAACGCTACGCAAATCTCTGACGTTTTTGATTTATGGCAAGATATCACTGATGTCATTTTGACTAGTCAGAATGTCAATTTAATATATCTTTAATGGAAAAGCTGAATAATTTAAGATATCTTTAATGGAAAAGCTGAATAATTCAAGATATCTTTAATTCATTTAGAGATATCTTAAAAGGAATTTCGAATAGTCGAAATTACAATTCAAGATATCTTTAAATTTGTTTTGTCTAGTCATTATTTGCTTTTAAGATATCTATAATTGAGTTTTCACTAGTCAAAACTGCATATCTCCTATCCTAAAATACATTTAAGATATCTTGAAATATGGTGGCATTTGAGATATCTTTAATTAGAATTATGACTAGTCAAAACTAAAATCGAGATATCTTCAATTTCCTTTATGACTAGTCGTAATTTAATTGTAGATATCTGAAATGTGTATTTCAGATAGTCAGTAATTAATTCTAGATATCTTAAATTGACGTCTCCAAACAAGTTAATGGTAAATCTGACGTCATTTCGACTAGTCAGAATGTAATTAGAGATATCCCGAATAGGAATTTTGACTAGTCAAAATATATTTAGAGATATCTTAAATCACTAAAACGTCTAGTCATAAAATAATTTGAGATATCTTGAATGTAAAGGTGGAGCAGCCGAATTTATGTTAAAACGGCTTGCCATACACTGAGTGCTGCTGTTTCTCTCCTCCTCCATGTAGCGACTTTATATGCAGTGAAATGCAACCACCAATCAGATGTCTCAGAGCTACAGATCCAATGACGTCACACCGAGAGGCGGGACAATGGAGAGAGGAAAAAACATGGACCGAAAACGCTCTGAACACAGATAGCTGCACCCGACCCCCGCTGCCTCCCTGCCTACGGGGGTTCCTGGTCCCGGAGCTGACCCCCAAGTTCCGGGAAAAAGAGGACGTCTGGTCACCCTACCCAGGGCCCCACATTTCCTAAATCCGCCCCTTCACCAACCAGACTGAGGGTCAGAGTCCGGCTCAGGTGTTCATTAACCTGCTGTGGGTTAAAGTCCACTTCCCCCTGTGGGGGGGGGGGGGTCTGGTGGAACCTTCCAGACCTCCGGCTCTCTTTAGAACCAGAACCTGAAGGTTCTCAGCAGAACGGAGGCTGGACTCAACCAAACCAGTCTGCTGATAATATCCATCCGCGCATGCGCAGTTGGACCGACATTCCGCCGCGCGGCGCGCGGTCCTGACTCCACACAAACACAGGGAACCGGAACCGGAAGCGGAGCGGGTGAGGTTCTGCTTTACCTGCTGGGTGCTGAAGTCCAGGCCCAGGTAGAGAGGAGAGAGAGGAGCAGCAGCCATGAGGAGGAAGAGGCGCGAGGCGCACTGAGCGCGAGGGGCGGAGCGGCACACATTAAAGAGACACACACAGGCTGTGTTCGAATTCATGGGCTGCTTCCTCATTGGCTGCCGAGGGACGCTCTGTTGCTTAGCAACCGAGAGAGTTGTAAACACAAAGCAGGAAAAGAATGAATTCTAAACTTGTCTAAACTGTTTCCTTTTTATTTTATATTTTATTGTAAATCGAACAAAGACTGGTGAGAATCCAGAGTGGAATAAAGGTTCCAACCTTTGGGATGAACAGATCTGATTCCACCCAAGCAAGGCCCCAGGGCCTGATGACACACCTGTACAGGTAGTTTTCTCCCACGGCTGAATGCCTGTTGGAGTCCCTGTTGAGTCGCTCTTTGTCTGGTGCCTTAGAGGAACCAGCAGCGGTCTATCTTCTATTCCTTTTCTACCTTCCTATGAATAGAACCAGCTTCCTTCTACCTCATTCATTTCTATCCTCTGATCTACCGGTTGTGTCTCTAGTTTTATTCCTTTCGCTGAGCAGGAAGCAATAAAAGCAGCTTCCAGTATCATCATCTCTACACCGTTTAATGTCTGCAGGCTGTCTGGTAGAAAATCTGCATCTCATTTCTTTAGAAACTGACCAACACTGAGCCTGAATCTGATCAGGGATCAGCTGGGTGACCGCAGGCTGCTGCTTTACTGCACACAGGTGTGACTGAGTGGGCGGGGCCTAGACTTCCTGCAGGGAGCCGGAACCAGGAGGAGGGAGAGGAGGAAGATGGATGTGTCAGCGCTCACACAGCAGTACAGGATCTGCAGAGAAAAACAGAGGACGGAACTTCAACTGGTCGGGACAGGAAAGAGGACGGGAAAGAGGACAGGTCAGTGGACGGGTTAGTGGACGGGTCAGTAGACGGGTTAGTGGACGGGTTAGTAGAGGAGTCAGAGGACAGGTTAGTGGACGGGTCAGTAGACGGTTTAGTGGACGGGTTAGTGGACGGGTCAGTAGACGGTTTAGTGGACGGTTTAGTGGACGGGTCAGAGGATGGGTTAGTAGAGGAGTCAGAGGACGGGAAAGTGGACAGTAAAGAGGACAGGTCAGAGGACAGGAAAGTGGACGGGTCAGTAGACGGGTCAGAGGACAGGAAAGTGGACAGATGGATTGTTGGGTCTTGGTTTTGATGAGGGATTAGAACCGTCGTCTTCTTCAGTACATCTGATCTGGTCCAAATGTCTCAGCGAAGGTTTGATGTTAGAATTAGCAGAAATGCAACAAAACCGAGTTAAGAAATGTAGAAATATGATAAATGTGTTTAAAAAAGGTAAATCTGAGAATTATAGACCTACAGAATCACGTCAGCGTTACAATCTCTATTTGGATACATTTCTATAGATCTATAGAGCGGCTATTAGTTAAATAAATGCACCTTATGGAGGCGGAGCCAAGAGGACCAGGGAACATTGATCGGATTATTGATCGCATTATTGATCGGATTACTGATCGCATTATTGATCGGATTATTGATCGGATTACTGATCGGATTATTGATCGCATTATTGATCGGATTACTGATCGCATTATTGATCGGATTATTGATCGGATTACTGATCGGATTATTGATCGGATTATTCAGCAGTTTAATCGTCAGATTATTGATCGGATTATTGATCGCATTATTCAGCAGTTTAATCGTCAGATTATTGATCATCTTCGTTCAAATCCGATTCTCTCTTCAGGTGAAAACTTTCTGTCTCCAGGTTTCAGCGAGCTGTCCGACGCCATCAGCATCGTCCCTGTTTCTCAGGGTTGGACGTCGTCATGGGAACCGTCCAGCCCCTCCCCTCCTGTCGTATATTTAGACTCTGACCAGAAGATGTCGGACCCGTGGCGCGTCCACCTGGACCTCCACCGGCGCCGCCGTCCCGTGCTGAGCACGCAGATGGGGCAGAGGACCTGCAGGTCAGTGCGTTTAGCTGAACCTCACAGGTTCTCCCTGATCCGCTTCCCTGGTTCCGGTTCCCTGATCCGCTTCCCTGGTTCCGGATCCCTGATCCGCTTCCCTGGTTCTGGTTCCAGCCTGAATGTTCCTCCTTATTGTCTCCAAGTCCGGACCTTTGGTCTGTAGAACCGAAGGTTCTGCCGGTTCCTCTGACGTGTCTCTGGTGTTTATCTGCAGACGTTCCTGTTCTCCAGCCTCGAAGGTCCGCTCATCGAACCCGTCCCCGTCTGACTGTTTCTGCAGCTTCTCAGACTCGGATCTCTCCAGTCAGGAACTGCCAGTCGGTGCTGATCCTGGATCTGGAGTCTCTGATGGGTCTGGTGAAGGATACTCCAGAGATTCCCGGGGGGGTCAGGGTTCTCCCTACAACTCCCCCTGGAGAACCACAGAGAGGGTTTCTCAGCAGCCTGGTGTCCATGGGTCCAGGTCCAGTTTCACCAGGCGTGACCAGAACCAGCAGGAGAACCAGTCATCAGGAACCAGTGGTTCCCAGAACCTCCAAACAAGCTGTGGTGTCTCTGAGCAGCTGAGTGCAGGAGGGGGGTCCGGATCCTCCCAGAACCCGTACCCGTTTCCCACCAGGAGAACCCCCAAGATATCAGAGGCTGCCAGGAGCCTCGGTCTCTACTGATCTCTGAAATCCACCAGAACTTCCATCCAGAGTCTGGATGAAGCTTCTGCTGCAGATTCTGTTCAATCTGGATCTATGGGGAACCCTCCATAGATGTAAACTGCTAATGTTTGTCCCATGGTTTCATTGAACAAACAGATTTAAATGCGGGTTTCATTCCCTCATGAAACAGATTAAAGAAAGCAGAATAACAGCAGTCTGTGGAGGCGTGTGTTTCTATCAGAGACGGTGGAGAGGTTGTAGAAAAAGGCTTATTTGTTCTAGCAGAGTCTGACTTGGCTGCTGTGAGGCGTTCACTGACAGAGACGCAGTGGGAAAAGAAACGGCCTATCTGCTCATTTAGGCCGTTAGCTCCTTTGATTTTCCCCCAACTGTACGATTCCTGATGAGGAGGTGGTCCTTAGAGGCTGATCGCCCCTCGTTACCCCCTGTTCACTACACCGCTCACCATCAGGCTGGAAGTTGGTGCGAAAAGGGCAAGAAATGGTACAGAGTACACCTGGCTTTAGATGCTCTTTTTGGGGTCATTATCTACGTGGTGTCATGATTCTCAGGGGTCTGGATGATGGTGGAAATAATAAAGAAATAATATCTGTAATAATAAATGAGCCCCACTTCCACTACCCTCTGAAACCGATCCGTGCCAAGCTCGGTTCCTTACCACCAGAACGATGAAAAAGGGGTCCCTATGTCCTCCAGCAGTCTAAGCCTATAGCAGCAGAACTATAGAGATAGCTCAGGATAACCTGAGCCACTGTAACTAGAAGCTTAATCAAAAAGGAAAGTTTTAAGCCTAGCCTTAAAGGATCTCAGAAGAACTCTCTGGATCTATGAAGGTTTGAACTTGTTTCTCATCAATATTTCTTATATTTATCAGGAGGATCAATAAAGTTTTACCAGCAGTAAATCATTTCTAATTCATGCTTCATTCTTAGTTTTTAACTGATCTTTATCAAGATAAATCCCACTGAACACCGACCGATGGTGAATAAAGAGGTAAATAAAAATCCAATATTTATTGATATCAAAGCAGAAACCTCAGAATACTGCAGGTTCTGAAGGACAAACATTTTATTAAAGGCATCAGAACATCAAGCTTGATGTTTGCAGGGATCCATCGATTGGCCCTGAGCTCACTGGGGGCCGTTTGTAAAGTTAAGCAGTCAAAAATCAATATTTATGGTTAACTAGCGTCTTTCAGGTCTATTTAAAAAATATTTGTCAAATAGGTATTTATTTTGGAGCTAAATATTTATTTAACAATCTAAGTATTTAGTTTGGAAAATAAATATTTAGTTAAAATAATAAATATTTCGCTTGCTGACACATTTTTTAACTGACCTTTTTTTGGAACTTAAATTTTTATAAGTGAATGAATGACAGGTGTATAAAATACGGAAGAGGATTAGGGCCACTGAAAAAAAAGTCAGAATTCTGACTTTTTTTCAATACTAAATTGAAATAAAATTTTAAAATCAGTAAACTTTTTTTTTTTTTTCAGTGGCCCTAATCCTCTTCCGTAATAACATCACGATAAAAACAATATTTTTTCCCTTAAAACGCGCTAAATAACCATAAATATTTCTCCTAATCTTTCACTGTTTAACTTTACAAACAGCGCCACAAACTTCTTCTTTAACTTCTTTCTGATTTATTTCCATTATTTCATTTTGCTTTTCTGTTCCAATACTTTTATTCTCCCTGTATTATATGTTTTTTTTTTTTATCGTTATTTCATAATTCCTATGTAGAGTTGTTATATTGCGTTGTTTGACCCTCGCGGGGAACCGTCTGCGTGACAAAGATCGTGTATTAAGCTGAGATGCCCCGTGCCTGGGGTGCCTCTCACCGTGCAGCGGGCCCAGTATATCCGCTCAGAGTGAGACCTCTCGCAGTGATGTTTAGGTGCTTCATGGAGACGTCAGCGGTGGACTGGAGATGTTTCAGATGTTCTAGCTGCTCCAGCTCTGTTCTGCCAGCGGCTCATCTCTAACATTAAGGTACCTCTGAGTTAGCCTTAGCTTTCTGAAGCTAATAACGTCCAAAGCTGCTAAATGAACGTCTGTCAGCGTCTCTGGAGCTACAAGCTCACTTATTGGCAGTTTATTCAGATGTTTAGTGATTTAATTTCAGCTCCAGCTTTGATAAAACTACCACTTTGTTCTAACTTTAATAAAATGCTGAAGTTTAAACCTCAAATTTAGGAGCTTGTCTCGAATATTTGCAAGCTAGCTCACCGAGTAACATGTCCGTGTTGTTGTGATGGAAATGACGTCATTTCCTGTTTGTATTAAAATTAGATATTAAAGTTTAATTTAATATAAAAGTTTGGAATTTAGACTCAGCTTTAGAGAAATTGTTCAGTTCTGATGGGTTTTATTTGTTCGGGTTCTTCGATTCCAACCAGGAAGGAAAACTTTCAAAATAAAAGCCTTGTTTTCCTTTTGTTTGGAGTTTTTAACACACACAAAAATAAATTTCCACTGTAAGATTGTTAAAGATTAAAGTTGGATATTTGGCTTCCAATAGAATCATCTCTATTCGGATGAAGTAGAAAAAGAAAATGTTTAATGTTTTATGTCAAAGGGCTCCTAATGATGGATATAAATCACACGTAATGAGTTTTATTGTGTTTATTAACATTGAAATATAAGCCTTTATTATTATTAAAACAGTTTATTTCGGTCTGAATTTAGAATATAGTTGTTTTTTTATTAATTTTAGAAAAGTTAAATTTATTCAGTTTTACTTTGAAAATCCTGTGAAGTTTTGATCTCCTGCTTCCTGTCAGCTGAAATGTTTACTGTCTTCCCGAAGCGTAACCTGTAGTTTTTGCGGAGTTGTCGCTGATCTCCAGCTGGTTGCTCTGAGCTGCGGCTCTGGGACCCAGATCAGGTCCAGACCAAACCCCACCTGGACGGGGACGTCCACCTGCTGTCCCTCCCCCCTGTCTCCTCTGGTTTACTTTCATTTCTCCTGTGAAGATGGCGGAGCAAAACACGCAGGCAAAGCTGAAGAACCTGCTGAAGCAGGAGAGGATCCAGCTGTGGAACCCTCCGTTCACCCAGGAGGACAACCAGCCAGGAGACCAGCACCTGCAGGTGGGTCTGGAGGAAGGCATCGTCCTCAGCCGCCGCCTCAGGGTTTCTGTTATCTATTTTGTCCTCTGTGTTCCTGCCGTAGGAGCTGGCGCGGCGCTACGCTCCCCTCCTGAACCTGCCCGAGGCGGAGGTAGGGGGCGCCCTGGAGTCCATCCGGGCCCAGGCCGTGGAGAGAGGGAAAGGAAACCGGACCTTCAGGGAGACGAGCGTGGCCACGCTGGAGCTGCTGCTGCCTAGAGACGCCAAAAAGGTGGAGCAGTGAGACGGGGAGGGGACGGAGTCAGTGACATCATCACAGTGTGACGTTAGAAACCTCAGCTGCTGGTGGAACTGATGCGCTCCTTTTTTTTCCAGGAACCAAAGGTGAAGAAGTTCCTGGAGACCAGGCTGGACGTCCCGGGGCAGCAGCTGGTGGACAGGCACGGAACAAAACATGATTTATTTAGGGCGGGGGGGTTACGCCCTAACCACTAGGCCGCCACTCCGCCATCTTCTCCGTTTGTTTCCTCCTCTTCCTCCTGCATCTCTCCTGATAAAATCAGATCCAGGTTTGACCGTAACTACCGGACCGTTAAAGTTATTTTTAAAAATCCAAAACGTACCAGAAAGCAGCGAAAAAGTCTTGCCACCCTACAGCTGTTATTAAGGTAGCTGGCAGGACTTCAGCGGCGCTGTAACCGGCCAATCACAGAGCAGATTCAGAGGCGCATTAGATGTTTGTACAGAGAGCTTCTCAGAGTGACAGCGGTGACAGCCAATCACACGAGAAGAGACGGACGGCCAATCAGGAGGCGGGTCCAAACTCTAGCTTTAGCTGCGGTTTTCAGCTTGGTCCTAGTGCTTGACGATTGTGGGTGTACTGCAGCATAATGTTGTTTTTGGACAGTCAAAAGTGCAGAGGACATGTCCCCCCCCCAGACTACGTCCATGTGGACAGGTATCGTTGACCGACCCGTCTCTCCGCTTCATCAGTCGGAACTTCTGTTTGTTTGTTGCTGCAGGATCACCGAGGAGTTCAGCGTGAAACACGTCAAACTGATCCTGAACGGGAGAACGCTGAGCGTGGGTCGGTACCCATCTCTGCACAGCGGTTCACGCACCTGCAGCTGGCTCTCTGACCCCCCCCTCTTCTGGTTATCATGTTCTAGATCAGCGTCTGGATGAGCAGGGGGTGAAGAACCACAGCAAGGTGATGGTCCTGAAGGTCAGCGACGCCGAGCAGATCAGCAAGGAGGAGGAGGAGAAGAAGAACCAGAAGGAGAGCATCCAGAGGACCCAGAAAGGGTTCCAGATCCTGTCGGAGAGAGGTGGGTTCTGACAGCTACGCAATCCGCCGCTCTGGATGGATCTGAACTCATCCCGGTTCTGTTTGGCAGACGGCAGCGAGGATCCGGACACCACGCCGTTCCTGGAGATCGCAGACCAGAAAGGAAACCCGCTGAAGATCCCTCACCAGGAGAAGAAGGTTGACCTCTGACCTCCTCAGACCAATGTAGCATGTCCGTCCAGCCAGCAGGGGGCGCTGCAGCCTCTAACCGCTCTTTGCCGTGTGTGTGTCAGGCTCTGATCCTGGCCATGGGTTTCCATGAGAAGGGCCGCTCTCTGATGAAGAGGAAGCAGTACGATAACGCGCTGTGCCACCTGCTGCAGGCCGACCAGCAGTTCAGGTAGGAACCGCCGCCGACCTTTCAGAATAAAAGCCCAGCGGAGGCTGTGACCACCTTCTTTCCTTTCAGTAAATGCGGGTCAGCTCTGCTCAGCTCCGTGGACAACTACGCCGTGCTGCAGCTGGACATCGTGTGGTGCTACTGGGCCCTGGAGGCCCTGTCCTGTCTGGAAGACGGCCGGAACCGCCTGCAGCGGGCCAAGGAGTGTTTCCTGAAGTGCTACGGAGAGCAGCAGCAGAGGCTGCTGATGATCAAGGTCCGGCGCAGCTTCCTGTTTCTGCCACCGTGTGGAGCCGCAGTCAGAGAACTCTCTTTATTGAACTATAGACCGCTAACATGTGTGTCTGTTGCCAGGGCAACACAGGCAGAGAGGAAGTCCTGTTCCTGCGTCTTTACCTCCTGCAGAGCCTCCTGTCCTACGTCGAAGGAAACGACCGGCAGGCTCTGCTGCTGCTGTCCAAGGTACCCACTGTTAGAGGGTTCCATGTTCCCACTGTTAGAGGGTTCCATGTTCCACTGTTAGAGGGTTCCATGTTCCCACTGTTAGAGGGTTCCATGTTCCCACTGTTAGAGGGTTCCATGTTCCACTGTTAGAGGGTTCCAATGTTCCACTGTTAGAGGGTTCCATGTTCCACTGTTAGAGGGTTCCAATGTTCCACTGTTAGAGGGTTCCATGTTCCACTGTTAGAGGGTTCCATGTTCCCACTGTTAGAGGGTTCCATGTTCCACTGTTAGAGGGTTCCATGTTCCACTGTTAGAGGGTTCCATGTTCCCACTGTTAGAGGGTTCCATGTTCCCACTGTTAGAGGGTTCCATGTTCCCACTGTTAGAGGGTTCCAATGTTCCACTGTTAGAGGGTTCTATGTTCCACTGTTAGAGGGTTCTATGTTCCACTGTTAGAGGGTTCCATGTTCCACTGTTAGAGGGTTCCATGTTCCACTGTTAGAGGGTTCCATGTTCCCACTGTTAGAGGGTTCCATGTTCCACTGTTAGAGGGTTCCATGTTCCCACTGTTAGAGGGTTCCATGTTCCCACTGTTAGAGGGTTCCAATGTTCCACTGTTAGAGGGTTCTATGTTCCACTGTTAGAGGGTTCTTGTTAGAGGGTTCTATGTTCCACTGTTAGAGGGTTCCATGTTCCACTGTTAGAGGGTTCCATGTTCCCACTGTTAGAGGGTTCCATGTTCCACTGTTAGAGGGTTCCATGTTCCCACTGTTAGAGGGTTCCATGTTCCACTGTTAGAGGGTTCCAATGTTCCACTGTTAGAGGGTTCCAATGTTCCACTGTTAGAGGGTTCCATGTTCCACTGTTAGAGGGTTCCATGTTCCACTGTTAGAGGGTTCCATGTTCCCACTGTTAGAGGGTTCTATGTTCCACTGTTAGAGGGTTCCAATGTTCCACTGTTAGAGGGTTCTATGTTCCACTGTTAGAGGGTTCTTGTTAGAGGGTTCTATGTTCCACTGTTAGAGGGTTCCATGTTCCACTGTTAGAGGGTTCCATGTTCCCACTGTTAGAGGGTTCCATGTTCCACTGTTAGAGGGTTCCATGTTCCCACTGTTAGAGGGTTCCATGTTCCACTGTTAGAGGGTTCCAATGTTCCACTGTTAGAGGGTTCCAATGTTCCACTGTTAGAGGGTTCCATGTTCCACTGTTAGAGGGTTCCATGTTCCACTGTTAGAGGGTTCCATGTTCCCACTGTTAGAGGGTTCCAATGTTCCACTGTTAGAGGGTTCCATGTTCCCCTGTTAGAGGGTTCCATGTTCCCACTGTTAGAGGGTTCCATGTTCCACTGTTAGAGGGTTCCATGTTCCCACTGTTAGAGGGTTCCAATGTTCCACTGTTAGAGGGTTCCATGTTCCCCTGTTAGAGGGTTCTATGTTCCACATTTAGACCCGATTGTTCCAACGTTCTCATGGTCCAGTTTCATGGTCCTGTGTTCTGGTCCCGTCTCTGTGATGGTTCTATGATAGAATTACTCGTTCCCAGGTGGAGGACCTGTATGGACGTCTTTCTCCGGACTCGGAGAAGATGTCGCAGCTCCTGGTTCTTGGATTCACGGAGCGGGAGGCCCGGTTGGGACTCCGGGCCTGTGGAGGAGACGTGCAGGAGGCCGCCATCCACATCAGCAACCAGCGGCAGGTAAGACCATATCTGGGTTGAGAAGCTGAGACCTTCAGAACTTTCTGGTTCCTTCAGATCTGGACTCTTTCCTGAGTTCTGGGATCTCAGAATCGTGCCGTTGACCTTTGACCCGTTGATCTTGCTTTGGTTCTGTTATGCGCGGTTCTGTAGCCCTGAATGTTGCTCTGTTTGGACCAGGAGCGCGAGGAGCTGAAGCAGAGGGAGAGACGGAAGAGGAGGACAAGGATGGAGGCCATCAGCAGCCTGATGGAGCTGGGCTTCTCCAGGACAGATGCAGCCAGAGCTCTGCACCACGCCGAGGGGGACGTGGACAAAGCGTACTCCGTCAGTCTCCGCTCAGTCCGTCCATCAGAACCAGACGCTGCCGGTCGCTCATGGCTCTGTCTGTTCTCAGGTTCTGCTGGACTCTCAGGCGGGTCGGAGCAGCTCCCAGGAGACGGTCAGCCCAGAGAAGGTGGAGCAGGTGAGGCTGCATCTGTCCAACAGCTGTCCTCCGTCCTCTGTGTCTGTCCACAGGTCGCCCTGTCCCCCTGACTCCACCCTCTGATCCAGTTGTTGTCCCTCTCTGTCCCTCCAGCTGCTGTATCTGGGCTTTGACAGACCCTCTGCTGAAGAAGCCCTCAGGCTGACAGGAGACGACGTCCAGTCAGCGACCCAGCTGCTGTTGGACAATCAGGGCGTCCTGTCCCCAGACCTGCTGTCTCCACCCTCCACCTCCTCGTCTTCCTCCTCTCCTTCTACCGAGGAGGCCGGCTCCTCGTCCAGCTCCCCAGGTGTGTCTCTCTAACAGGTTTCTGTGAACTCTGTCCAGCGGGTGGCGCCAGCGGGCATGTCCTCTAAGTGTTCCCTGTTTGTCCTTCAGAGGACAGCGAGCTGGTGAACGAGGTGTTGGAGGACATCTCCCGTCACGAGGAGGACTATCTGGACCTGACCCTGGAGGAGGAGAGCGAGCTCATCTCCACCCTGAAGACCTACCTGAGCAGAGGACCGTCCCACACCGTCTGAGCCTGAGACAGCAGGTCCAGGCGGGACGTCCCCCCTCTGACTCCAGGAACCATGAAGTGAAACTCTACGTTCTGAAGGAAGCTCCTCAGATGTTTCAGTCGCCGATTCTTTCAGTTTCCAAATGTTTTGTTTCTGCTGCTTATGTTCGATCTGATGAAAGTTTTCTGTTTGATTTTCTAAGAGGAACTTCCTGTTTGGTGTCGTCTGGTTCTGATGGAGCCTCAATAAAACCTTCTGCACACTAATCAGATGTTGTTCTGGCCCCTCCCTCTTTACCCAGCATGCATCAGAGCAGACTTGTCGGTTCTCCAGACTGACAGCTGTCCCAGCATGCACTGCAGCAGCAGCAGCTTCCAGGTTAGCGCTCACAGAGCTCAGAGGATTAAGATAAAAGTTCTCTTTTCTGTTGTTCAATAAAAGTACGTTTTAAGATCATTTGAGGCGAAAATATTAAACTTTAAGCTTCACTATATGGAACATTTACTGATTTAGTGCAGAATTTAAAAAAAGTGACAATGTTTAGAGGACCGCAGCAACCAGCTGACCTCCAAGGCTAACCACAGCCAGGGCAAACGTTAGCCCGTCTGCAGCGGCCAGGGCTAACGTTAGCCCGTCTGCAGCGGCCAGGGCTAACGTTAGCCCGTCTGCAGCGGCCAGGGCTAACGTTAGCCCGTCTGCAGCGGCCAGGGCTAACGTTAGCCCGTCTGCAGCGGCCTGGGCTAACGTTAGCCCGTCTGCAGCGGCCAGGGCTAACGTTAGCCCGTCTGCAGCGGCCAGGGCTAACGTTAGCCCGTCTGCAGCGGCCAGGGCTAACGTTAGCCCGTCTGCAGCGGCCAGGGCTAACGTTAGCCCGTCTGCAGCGGCCAGGGCTAACGTTAGCCCGTCTGCAGCAGCCCTCTCTCTGCATAGCTGTGTGTGAAGGACCGCTGGCTCTGATGGAGGTCTGATTGTTTGATTTGGCAAAATATTCATTTAATTTGTGTTTATCTGACTGTGTTCATTATTATTCCTCCACTAAAAGAAAAAAGTCATAATTTATTATTATTTAGAGACTATTAATAACAGGAGGTGAAATGCAGATCCAGACTAGCTTTGGATGTGGTGATGTCATCAGTACGCTTCTTCTAGTTCTGGCTGTGACATCACAGCTTTTATTCTATAATGTTTATTATCTCCATGTTGGTCAGAACCGATCAGAACCAAAACGTTTAGCAGCTGGAATGAATAAAATAGTTTTTATAATCCAGTGACATCATATGTTTAGATGTTTCCTATTATCTCTGATGTTTTATAAACTGCATGAGGCTTTTTAAACAGAGATCAGCTCTAATAGGATGCATGTTTGGACCGGTTCTGGCCCGAGATGACTGGACTGGACCCACTAAAGCTCTGATTAACCAGAACCACCTGTGGACCCGGAGCTGGCTGTGAGGATGAGGAGGGTTAATCAGTTCAGGAGAATCCGCCCAGAGAGTTTTATGTCAAATCTTTATTAGACAGGTTCTGATCCCGCCACCCCTGCAGGGTTCTGGTTTCCCTCCTGCAGATCCAACGATGCTACGTTCTACAGAGCTAGAACCCAACAGAACATTCTAAGGTTCTGTTCAGGAGCAGAAATCAGCACCACGGACTCAGAGGCTTTGATAAAAAACAGTTTTCTGTCAGTCTGCCTTTATTAGTGGGACGAGCAGCAGGCGGTTCTGGATCAGAAGTAGTTGACGACTCTGCGGATGGACTGGATGTTGGGGTTCTGGGCCTGCCACTCGGTCGGGCTGCAGTAGTTCCCGCGCTCCACGATGTACATCCGGCCCCGGAAGTTCGGCTCCTCGTACATCACCCATCTGGACCGGAGTGAGGAGAAAGCGGGTCAGAAACAGAACCGGCTCAAGACGTGGTGACGGGTTCAAACAATAGAACATTAATGCTTTGACCCGGTCTGACCATCCAGAACCAGAACCTGCTTATGTGTGTTTGTGTGTTTTCAGAACACGGCGGACACATGGTGGCCTGGTTCAGAGGCGGGCTGTGTCTGTGACGGCCATATTGGTTCTGAAAGGTGGCGGGTGGAAGCTGATTGGGTCTCCAGGGCTACGTGCGCGTGCTCTGTGTTTACGGAAGTAAACATGGATGGTAGCGCCGGAGCGCATCTAGCAATCTTTCACAACCTTAAAAACTCAATCTTTTCAAGATGGTAGACATAAATGCTGCTCTCCGCATCATCGTCCGCCATGGTTGTTGTTTTTCTTGCCGCTTCTTTACAGCAACACCCAGAATAGCGACGTTTGTCGGGTATTAATGGCGTTCAGGTCGGATGAACGCGACCTGTTCAAAAACGCAGGTCGCATTTGAAAAGATCAGATTCGTATCAGATTCAGGACCACAGAGCTCGTTATGTCGCATTGGAAAACATCGGATCTGTGTTGTTCGGACCGCCATGAAAAGATCAGATCCAGGTCGGATACGGGCAAAAAAATCGTATTTAAGTCACTTCAGGCTGCGGCGGGAACGCAGCCTAAGTTACCGCCTGGTTTCAGTCACATGTTCTAACCAGTGGGTTCTACAGAACCAGGAGGTTCCGTTTCATCGCCAGATCAGACCATCTCAGAACCATCAGTGCTGGACCCGGCAGAACCAATTGGGTCCAGAAACCTTTGGTTTCAGGTCATGGTGACCGAGAGCAGACGGACTGATCCAGAACCGCCCACGGTTCTGGATCAGTCCGTCTCAGCGGAAGGAATCTTTTAGTGACTCCTGAATCAGAACTTTCAGAGTTCTGTAGAACTGAACCATCTCATCTGGGTCAGATGTTTCCCAGCAGAACCACAGGAAGTGGGTCAGGTTTTTAGCTCCGCCCACTCTAAGGTTCTTCAGGACTAAGATCAGAACACTGAGGCGGACCCTTCAGAACATGGATCCAGTTGGTTTCCGTCCTGCAGTTAAACACAGCATGATGCTGCCACAGAAGGACATGACGTCCAAATATGGACATGGCTTCGTCCTCTCTGGTGACATCAGTGATGTTACAGCAGGAAGTAGAGGTGAAGCGTTTCCTTCCTATACCTGGAGACGTGACGCCGTTCGACTCAAACACCCAATTATTTCCTATAATTACACTGACGTCGTAAACGTCGGCGTCTCCGCCTGCTGCGTTGGTCAGAGGGTCCATCAGGAACCCTCTGAAGAACCCGGCTGGTACCGGTCCGACCACAGGGGGTGGAGCTTCAGGTGAACCTTCATCTCTAAGAAAAGAACGTTAGCAGGAACCAGGAAGACGCGACTAGCTCCTGCCGGAACCCGATGAGCTGAATGGAGATCTGGGATCGGTGCGTTTGGGTCGGACCGGTTCTGTTCTGATGGACCGAGATGTTCTGGAGAAGGTGCTGGACTCACGCTCCGTCTCCGAAGACCCTGACGGAGTTGATGCAGTTCTTGGAGAAGCCGCGGCTCTGCAGGAAGGGGCAGTCGTCGCAGATTTCCACGCACTGGCCGGAGAAGTTACAGGCCTCGAAGAGCTCGATGCGGTAATGTTCTCCATGCTGAGGAACACGGCAGAGAGAACACGGGTCAGTCAGATCCGATAAATGCAGAACATCTAGGTCCTACTGACCCGGTGGACCCTAAAACCGGGTCTGGCTGCTTACCATGCGGATGGGCTTGCAGGATCCCATGTGGTCGTTGTGGGCGTTCCACCTCTGGAATTCTGGGTACACCCCGTGCTCCAGGATGTACTGCTGGCCCTTTAAGTCGGGGTGGTCGTAGCAGATGAAGGCTCCGCTCTCCACGCGGATGGAGTTCACTCTGAGGACAGGGGGGAACAGGACGAGCTTTTATTGTGAAAATCAGGAGGAAATGTGTTTGTTAGGATGTTCTAAAAGCTTCCAGCCGGTTCTTCACCTGTTCATGAAGCCGCGGTCCTGGAAGTTATCACAGTCCCCTCTGACCTCCAGCTTCCTGCCGGTGAAGCATTTCCCCTCGTAGAAGGTGATCTGCAGGAGGAGACGGTCAGAATGTCACTGAGACCTAAACCAAGATGGCTGTGAAGCTCAGAGAAGGTCACGACGGAGCAATGGCGTCCTGTCAGGTCCAGGATGATGATGATGATGATGTCAGGACTTCATCCTGACAGCCTCTACTCATCTCCCACCTGAACCCACAGACACATATACATAGACACCACATTGGGCGCCATGTCTGCTCCATGACATCACCGCCATATTGTGTGTGGAAGAAAGTAGAAAGTATTCCTCATTCCAGTGAGCTATATATATATATATGTATACATGTGCATGTCATCTCAAGGCCAGTCAGAATGATTCAAAGTTTTCTATCTAAGCAATCCCTCACACTAAGCATGCTTGTAGCGACAGTGGAGAAGAAAAACTCCCTTTGAACACGAAGATGGTTTGGTGTTGGTTTTCATACCATAATATCGTCTTTAAAGTCGTAGGCTTAAACATGTATATAAAAAAGTTAGAAAATTTCTATTTTCAAATAAATCCTGTCTTAAAAAGTGTTTTTTTTACGTTATCTTCTGCAGGCCAGTTAGTTCTACGTCAGCCTGAACACCTAAATTCGGCCAATCATATATCAACGGTCATCTGTCAATCAAATGTTTTCGGTCATAGCATCTTGATTCATGTGTCGCAGCTAATATACGCAACGGTTGAAACCAGAATCCTTTCCTTTCCCATTGAGTTGCGTCCCAGTGTTCACGGGGATGGACGTCTGTGTCTTCGGCAGGCGTAGAGCTAACAGAACTGGCAGCGTTGCGAGGCGAGGGCTCAAACATGGACGGCTGGAAGCCTTCTACACCAAACCAAGCTTCTGCCGCCCTGGCGTCCTCTTCCACAACATCTTCGTCCCCGCTTTCCTCCTCTAAATAAAACATGGATGACGGAGGAGACTCATCCACGACCTCCGACACTAAACTCTCCTCCTCTTGCATGTTTCCGCTGTCCATAGCGTTCCTTGACAGCGTCGTTTCTAAGTCACCAATTTAGTGCTACTTGGTCCCAATGGAATTTCCCATTGGGAACCTGCTAGCACTAAGTTGCTAACTGGTTAGTAACCTAGTGCTACTTGGTCCCAATGGAATTTCCCATTGGGAACCTGCTAGCACTAAGATGCTAACTGGTTAGCAAGAGGCTTCCGACAAACCGGCTACAACCAAACTTGCTTGCGAACCTTCCGCCTCTACAATCCCGCCCCCTTGATAATCGACCAATCACATTCACTTTATTCACTCCTGTAAAGTTGGGCACCACTCGGGAGAATTCGGAAACGCATCGGAATGGAACGGCCGCTTCCCTACGACTTTAGGGCTGAAGGTTGTCCGGATTCAGCAGCCCTGGATAAAGTTCCTTCGCAGGATTTGGACTGACCCATTTCTCAAACATCTCATGTTACGATAAAGACAGGCTTTAGAGAACGGAGCCCCCTGCAGGTGGTAAACTGGAACTTTAGCTTAAACGTTTGAATAAGTTAATTTATTTAGACTTTAGTTGATCTTAATTATTTAACATCTTTAGTGTTCAGGTGTGATATCCCAGCACCTGCTACTCACCTTTCCAGAGTACTGCGACATGTTTCTCCCACTGGATGTCGTCCAACCTGTCTCGCAACCTCACACGCAGTGTAACCGAGAAAAAGTTGGACAGCCCAATTTATATGGCAGGGGGGTCCCGGAGAGGCCCGGCGCGGGGGGAGAGGGCTTTAAAGGATGGGCTGAGTCAGGGCTTCCTCTGCTGATTCTGCTGCCTGCCTCTGTCTGACGGCATCAATAGAAAGTGCTGCTCTGCAGGTCGGAGATAATCCAGACCCGCCGCTGCTGCATCGTCCTCAGAAATACCTCATTAACACAAAAACTGATGGATTTTAAATAGTTTTAGGGATGATGATGTCACTGACATGTGATAACCTTCATCTAAAGACTAAAACGATTCAAGCTCTGATGGAAAACTTTGATAAAACTCTGTGTCTGCAGGGAGCTGTAGCTCCGCCCCCTGCTGCTCCTCCCCTCCTGAAGGATAAACAGCTACAGATAGTGGTTCCTGGAACCAATCAAACGCCTCATCAGGTGTGAACCTCTGAACAGTTGATGATGCTGTTTCCTTTCTTGACTGATTGATTGATCTTAAAGTGGAGAAATTAACTTGTTCCATCAGCTCAAAAGGTCAAAGGTGAAGAAGGAGGAGGTAGCTGATGGTATACAGTATATACACTGCCTCCACATCCATCAGCTGGTGCCACCTGCTGGCAGCAAACAGGAGCTCTGAGCTTCTCTATCACTGTCCTCCACAGGAGGGAGCTGTTGGTTTAAGGACTGAAGCTGAGTTTTCCACGCTCCGTGGAACGCACTGGCCTTTACCAATGAACCATCGACTTTAACTTTTTACGAAGATAATTAATAATGGAACCAAGCTCATAGTTATAAATGAAGTTTGCTTAAAACAATAGAACGGATTGAAATAAAAGCAGAAAAAATAAAATAAAATCTACTATCTGGACTGATCATCAGTCGCCTCTCCTCTAAGCTTCTGCTTTGAACTGGGAAGAACCAGCGAGGACTGGTCAGTGACTGACTGGTGGCGCAGCAGTCAGATTCATCCAGCATCTGCTGCCCCCTGCAGGCCTCACCTTTCACTGCTCCCTGCTGAAGCTGCAGAACAAAAACTGGAGATCAAAAATTTAATGTTCTATGAAACAGGAACAAATAAACCTCCACATCATAAAACCTGTTTATCTGGAGGAGAGACGAACTGAAGGTCCAATCAGAACCACGGAGGTCTGGAGGAAACAGGACTCTGTAGTCAGAATGTGGCTCAGTTTAAATCCCAGGCTTAGCGCTGGCTCTGATACCCCACACCCCTAAAACCCAAAGAAACCATTAAAAATGTTGGTTCCAACTGGAACTAAAGCCATTTTTTCCCAGGTTGGTTGAGGTTCTACCAGCAACAGAACCTTCTGGAGAACCATAACCACTAGAAGGTTCCTACACAGCAGACAAAGATGCCTCCTCCACCGCAGCAGTACCACGGATCTACCAGTAGGTGGAGCTGCATTCATGAAGCTTTGATCGCTTCAGTCAGCATGGAGTCGCTAATGTATGATGAGCAGGTAGAGGTAGGTAGAGGGGGTATTGACTCTGCAGCAATCCCTCATACAGGTGCTGGTCATAAAATTAGAATATCATGAAAAAGTAGATTGATTTCAGTAATTCCATTTAAAAAGTGAAACTTGTATATTATATTCATACATTACATACAAACTCATATATTTCAGATGTTTATTTTGTTTAATTTTGATGATTACAAATGACAACAAATGAAAATCTCAAATTCATCATATCAGAAAATTAGAATATTGTGAAAAGGTTCAAAATTGATGGCCCCTGGTGCCACACTCTAATCAGCTAATTAACTCAAACCACCTGCAAAAGCCTTTAAATGGTCTTTCAGTCTAGTTCTATAGGCTACACAATCATGGGGAAGACTGCTGACTTGACAGTTGTCCAAAAGACGACCATCGACACCTTGCACAAGGAGGGCAAGACACAAAAGGTCATCGCTAAAGAGGCTGGCTGTTCACAGAGCTCAGTGTCCAAGCACATTAATAGAGAGGCGAAGGGAAGGAAAAGATGTGGTCGAAAAAAGTGTACAAGCAAGAGAGATAACCGCACCCTGGAGAGGATTGTGAAACACAACCCATTCAAAAATGTGGGGGAGATTCACAAAGAGTGGACTGCAGCTGGAGTGAGTGCTTCAAGAACCACCACACACAGACGTATGAAAGACATGGGTTTCTGCTGTCGCATTCCTTGTGTCAAGCCACTCTTGAACCACAGACAGCGTCAGAAGCGTCTTGCCTGGGCTAAAGAGAAACAGGACTGGACTGCTGGTGAGTGGTCCAAAGTCATGTTCTCTGATGAAAGTAAATTTTGCATTTCCTTTGGAAATCAAGGTCCCAGAGTCTGGAGGAAAAGAAGAGAGGCACTTCATCCACGTTGCTTGAAGTCCAGTGTAAAGTTTCCACAGTCAGTGATGGTTTGGGGTGCCATGTCATCTGCTGGTGTTGGTCCATTGTGTTTTCTGAGGTCCAGGGTCAACGCAGCCACATACCAGGAAGTTTTAGAGCACTTCATGCTTCCTGCAGCTGACCAACTTTTTGGAGATGCAGATTTCATTTTCCAACAGGACTTGGCACCTGCACACAGTGCCAAAGCTACCAGTACCTGGTTGAAGGACCATGGTATCCCTGTTCTTAATTGGCCAGCAAACTCTCCTGACCTTAACCCCATAGAAAATCTATGGGGTATTGTGAAGAAGAAGATGCAATACACCAGACCCAACAATTCAGAAGAGCTAAAAGCCACTATTAGAGCAACCTGGGCTATCATAACACCTGAGCAGTGCCACAGACTGATCGACTCCATGCCACGCCGCATTGCTGCAGTAATACAGGCCAAAGGAGGCCCAACTAAATACTGAGTGCTGTACATGCTCATACTTTTCATGTTCATACTTTTCAGTTGGCCAACATTTCTATAAATCCTTTGTTTTTATTGGTCTTCAGTAATATTCTAATTTTCTGATATGATGAATTTGAGATTTTCATTTGTTGTCATTTGTAATCATCAAAATTAAACAAAATAAACATCTGAAATATATGAGTTTGTATGTAATGTATGAATATAATATACAAGTTTCACTTTTTAAATGGAATTACTGAAATCAATCTACTTTTTCATGATATTCTAATTTTATGACCAGCACCTGTAGAGCATGCAGCGACAGTGGAGAGGAAAACTCCCTTTGAACAGGAAGGAGCTTCCTGTGGAACCAGGCTCAGTGTGAGCCTGAGATACATGTGTGAGGGTTGATATATATATATATATATATATATATATATTTTTTTTTTTTTTTTTTACTATTTTTCAAGGCTGCACTTTTAAAAATATGAAATTGTCCAGTGTGCTGTTTCCAAATGAAATTTATTTTTGTTTTACACTTTTGTAAACAAAATTACAAATCTGTCTAAGTCATATACATATCATATATGTCAATGTTAAACATATCATATACGTAAAACATAGTCTTGTCATATATTCATAAAGAATTGTGTTTATCATATTAATATTTATTTGCAAAATATATAACTGCATATATCTCATCCAGTTTCAGTTCAGTTTAAATAGTTTTTAATCTGTATAGATATGTGTTATCTAACTGAATTTTAGAATTAGCTTTGGTGTTTTAAGGGGCTGTGGCGAGTCAGAGATTATTATATTATCTTTGTGTCGTTTTTCATGTGATTAAAATGAGATCTAAGGCGCCTCCTGTTCATTCTGACAGCAGCTGTCTGAACTGTGGTCTGATCCAAGATGGCTGCCCTCTAGGCATGTCGACCTCGCTGCCGACAGCGTCCAATGGAGCGCCTACTATAATGTCAATGACCGTAACGCTCATTGGTCGGCCATGCCTTAGGAGGCGGGGTCTAACCACTGCTACACGCTCTGATTGGTGCTGCTGGAACACCCTTCTCTCACTGGGTAAACTCATTTCGGATGAACCAATAGCAGAGCAGGACATGGTGCTAGTGGGCGGGGCCTCGTTAGCCTTAGCTAGCTTGTTTTTCCTCCGTCGTCCTCCAGACCTTTGGACCTGCTGGAACCGGGTTTAGATGGCCGCTGCCGCGCTGAGGAGCCGCTGTCTGTGGCGCTTTGTTAGACCAACAAGGTAACTTTGAAATAATGGCGGAGTTCTCCTCTGCCAGGAAGTTATCGCGATGTTTGAACTTTAACTTGGAACTGAGCAGGAACCAAACTCTACGTGTTTAAAACGATTTATCCTTAAAGACTCATTTCTGACATGTTTATTATCATAAAGTTTAAGGCTAAACTTATGAACTTTGCTCCATTTGAACTGAAAACCAAAGAGATCCTGACAATCAGGTCAAAGTTCACCCTGAGGTTCCTGCTCAGGTTTTACACCAACAGCCTGGTCCAGTTTCCTGCCAGCATCAGAGTTCTGGTTCTGGTTCTGGTCTGAGCAGGAAGGAGACCCGGAACCACCAGATCATTTCCTGGATCCTCCATATTTATCCAGCCTCTCCTGTGTTCCCAGTCTGCTCAGGTCCAGTGTTCCCAGTCAGACCTTCCGCTCCACAGCATCTCCAATGATGGGTGAGTCTTTCATTCCTGTGACGTCAGAACAGGTCTTCTTATTGGTTCCTTCAGGATGTGGGCGTGTCCTCAGGTGCCACCATGGAGGAGTTTGAGCAGGCGAAGAGCAGGCTGTGCGCGCTGAGGACCGATCCAGGGAACGAGGTCAAACTGAAGATCTACGCCCTCTTCAAACAGGTGAGGAGCTCCAGGTGTGTTGGAGGTCAGGTGACCACAGACCGTCATCCGTTAGCCCGACGCTCCCACGGACGGCGTTCCTTTAAACCACCAGGAGGTTCCTGCAGGTCCTCAGCAGCATCAGGCCACCGTCTGCTGCCGTCCTCCTTTTGCTCCCTCTGATGGAGAACCAAGGAGAACCAAACCTGGTTCCTGGTTTAAAAACCAATCCTGGTTCCTGGTTTAAGGACCAATCCTGGTTCCTGGTTTAAGGACCAAGCCTGGTTCCTGGTTTAAAAACCAAGCCTGGTTCCTAGTTTAAGGACCAAGCCTGGTTCCTGGTTTAAAAACCAAAACTGGTTCCTGGTTTCAGAACCAAACCTGGTTCCTGGTTTCAGAACCAAACCTGGTTCACGGTTTCAGAACCAAACCTGGTTCCTGGTTGCAGAACCAAACCTGGTTCACGGTTTAAAAACAAAGCCTGGTTCCTGGTTTCAGAACCAAACCTGGTTCCTGGTTTCAGAACCAAACCTGGTTCACGGTTTAAAAACAAAGCCTGGTTCCTGGTTTCAGAACCAAACCTGGTTCCTGGTTTCAGAACCAAACCTGGTTCACGGTTTAAAAACAAAGCCTGGTTACTGGTTTCAGAACCAAGCCTGGTTTCAGCATCACCATCATTCCATCTCTGTGTGGGTTGGATCTCTATTCACTATCAGAACTGGGTCGCTCTAAACTGCAGAACCCCCCATGATGTCATGTCTGACATATTGGATTAATCATCCCATCAGGAAACATCAGTATAGCTAAGCTGGGGTGTGTTTCCATGGTAACCCCATCAGGAAACATCAGTATAGCTAAGCTGGGGTGTGTTTCCATAGTAACCCCATCAGGAAACATCAGTATAGCTAAGCTGGGGTGTGTTTCCATGGTAACCCCATCAGGAAATATCAGTATAGCTAAGCTGGGGTGTGTTTCCATAGTAACCCCATCAGGAAACATCAGTATAGCCAAGCTGGGGTGTGTTTCCATAGTAACCCCATCAGGAAACATCAGTATAGCTTAGCTGGGGTGTGTTTCCATGGTAACCCCATCAGGAAACATCAGTATAGCTAAGCTGGGGTGTGTTTCCATAGTAACCCCATCAGGAAACATCAGTATAGCTTAGCTGGGGTGTGTTTCCATGGTAACCCCATCAGGAAACATCAGTATAGCTAAGCTGGGGTGTGTTTCCATAGTAACCCCATCAGGAAACATCAGTATAGCTAAGCTGGGGTGTGTTTCCATGGTAACCCCATCAGGAAACATCAGTATAGCTAAGCTGGGGTGTGTTTCCATAGTAACCCCATCAGGAAATATCAGTATAGCTAAGCTGGGGTGTGTTTCCATAGTAACCCCATCAGGAAACATCAGTATAGCCAAGCTGGGGTGTGTTTCCATAGTAACCCCATCAGGAAACATCAGTATAGCTTAGCTGGGGTGTGTTTCCATGGTAACCCCATCAGGAAACATCAGTATAGCTAAGCTGGGGTGTGTTTCCATAGTAACCCCATCAGGAAACATCAGTATAGCTAAGCTGGGGTGTGTTTCCATAGTAACCCCATCAGGAAACATCAGTATAGCTAAGCTGGGGTGTGTTTCCATAGTAACCCCATCAGGAAACATCAGTATAGCCAAGCTGGGGTGTGTTTCCATGGTAACCCCATCAGGAAACATCAGTATAGCTAAGCTGGGGTGTGTTTCCATGGTAACCCCATCAGGAAACATCAGTATAGCTAAGCTGGGGTGTGTTTCCATAGTAACAGCTCCTCTTCCTCCTCCAGGCCACCCAGGGACCCTGCAACGCTCCCAAACCAGGAATGCTGGACTTTGTGAACAAGGCCAAATGGGACGCGTGGAAGTCCCTGGGAACCATCTCTCAGGTACAGCTTCAGGTTTCAGTGATTTAGAGTCAGCGGTGGGCGCAGCTAACCACAAAGCTAGCTCCACTCACCCAGGATCCATAGATGAAAGTGCTAACTTCACTAGCGCTACACAGTGGAAAAATTAGCTGAAAACACGCTGCGTTCGACTTTTTAATCTCCGATCCGATCAACTGCCTGTAACAGTTGTCATAAAATAAAATTTTGTAATGTTACGACTTTATTCTCGTAGACTGGCATTGAGCATTGCAGGCTAACAAAGAAGCCAAACGACCCCAATTCCAAAGTGCTAGCTCAGCTATCAGCTGTTAATGGATCCGATTAAATTAGGTCAGAATGTCCCGACCTTTCCTCCACAGACTATAAATAAAAACATCCAGCCTTCATTAATTGATCAATCTAAGGACATAAAGGCTTTTATCCATCAGGAAGAAGCCAGGGAGCAGTACTGCAGCCTGATTGGCTCCCTGGTGGAAGCAGAGGGAGGAAGCTCCGCCCAGGTCGCTGCCAAGCCCGCCGCTGGTGGAGCCGCATACGAGACGCTGTTGGTCACCACAGAGGATGACATCACCACCATCACACTGAACCGACCGGCCAAGAAGAACGCCATCACCCCCGAGGTCAGCGCTGGCTCTGATGATGTCATGTGACATCACTACCGCAGGTTGACTTCCTGTCTCTTTACGCCTCCCATCAGATGTACAACGAGATCATCACCGCTCTGGAGCAGGCCGCTAAAGATGACTCCAAGTTTGCCGTCTTCACAGGTAGGAACCACGCAGCATGACGACCCCCCCTCCGTGCAATGCAGTTAAACTGAACTCCATCAGCTGCATTTAATCCACAACAAAGACCTAAAAACGGCTCCCACTGCAGAGATGATGAAGCAATGAAGCAATCGCACCCTGTGACCCCCCATGGGTTCCTTTAAGGCCACGGTCTGAACAGGACCAGAGAGGAGGCCGCATCAGAACCTTAGGTGAATCGGATCCTTTGAAGCTGAACGTTTCGTTGTTTTCTCCCTGCAGGAGCTGGAGACTTCTACTGCAGTGGGAATGATCTCTCTAACTTCACCAAGATCCCAGAGGGAGGGGTGCAGGAGATGGCCAGGCAGGGTGGGGAGCTGCTCAGGTTGGTAACAGTAAAGGTTCCTACTCTGGTTGTCAAAAGTTTAGAGAACAATAATAGAACATTGACATAAAACTTCTTGTTTCATTGACAGGTAGGTTCATCTAGAGTCTAAATGTTCTCTACATTTAAAGGTTTAAAATTGAATTGGAGAACTTCAGACCTTAGACGGACCAGTGAATGAAAGTAGAGCTGTTTGTGTTTTTTAATTGGTCTAAAAAGAGGTGATGATACGGCGCTGGCCAATCATAAACCAGTACAAGTTTCTCTCTTTATGTAACCTTGGAAAACTAAAACGTAGAGACCTTCTCACTGCTGTCTTCATAGTCTTGATCCCATGCTGACAGATTTCACAGTGCTAACCTGTGCTGACCTGTCTGATTATTTTTATCACCCCCCCACAGTATAATCTGATAGAATACCCTGCCTCCAACTTACATTTTTAATATAGTAGAAATTTACTTAAAACTCAGGAACATTTAAACAATTTGCTTCAGTTTTATTTTTTTAAACTGTAATAGAAGAGTCCAGCAGGGGGCAGCAGACCTCTATTTTCTTCCCCTTGCAAAATATTGTTCTGGATCATAGAATTTAATGAACATGTCTGCAACTGAACAGTTAATGATTCATCACCAGAATAATTCATGATTTAAAGCTGATGGTGTTATAAATCATCTCGTCCTCCTAATATTGACTTCCTGTCCTCCTCAGGAAGTATGTGAGGGCTTACATCGACTTCCCTAAGCCTCTGGTTGCCGTGGTGAACGGACCCGCCGTGGGAATCTCCGTCACCGTGTTGGGACTCTTTGATCTGATCTACGCCACCGAGCGGGTAGAGAAAAACACACTGCGGGCCTGGGTTAAGACCAGTTTAACCAGTTTAAGCCGATAAGGAAAACGATCTGTTTCTAGCTTGGGTTCTGACCCGGTTCCATTCACCTCTGCTCCTCTCTGCTTCCAGGCCACCTTCCATACTCCCTTCACCCAGCTTGGTCAGAGCGCAGAGGGCTGCTCCTCCTACACCTTCCCCAGAATAATGGGCCCCACCAAGGTACCGGCAGCGATGACCAGAACCGCCCCGAGGCCGCGGCCCGGTTATCAGAGCCGCTCTAACTTGTCCGTCTCTGCAGGCCGGCGAGATGCTGCTGTTCAATAAGAAGCTGACGGCGACTCAGGCCTGCCAGCTGGGTCTGATCACCGAGGTTTTCCCCGACGCCAGCTTCCAGTCCGAGGTTTGGACCCGACTGAAGGCCTACGCCCAGCTGCCTCCCAACGTAAACGCACTGAACACGCCCACAGCGGCCTGTAACCTTGGAGACCGGGTCCATGTGACCAGCTGACTGAGAGTCATTGAGCTTTAAATAGCTGACACACCTAGACCGGCCAGCAGGGGGCGTCCATGGAGGGCAGGCGGCCGCCATGATCCTAATGCTACGTTCAGAGCGCTAGCGTGTTCAGCAGCTCCTGCTGCTTCATCTCTGCTTTAGCTTTAGCTTTAGCGTAGCCGTTAGCTGTCAGGGAAATACTCCTTAATATTTCTCTAAACTCCTCAGAGGGTAAAATGTTCTTTTCTTCCACTTTCTTCAGAGCAACATGGCTGATTGAAACATTCAGCGTCTGAAAGTTCAGCTCGTCCCTCTGATCCCATCAGATGAATCTCGGCGTTGATTTAATCCGATCTGTCCCTCTGGTGGCCGCTCTGGGTGTTACAGCTCCCTCTCAGTCCCTTTGCACAAACTTTGGATCCTTTTTGCTAACGTTTGAAATGATGACGTGACTTTAAGGGTTAATCTGTCCGTGTCTCCATCAGTCCCTGGCTCTGTCCAAACAGCTGATCCGCTCCGTGGAGAAGCAGCGCCTCTACGCCGTCAACGACGCCGAGGTGGAGCGCCTGATGGAGCGCTGGATGTCAGAGGAGTGCTTCAACGCCGTCATGAGCTTCTTCCAGGCCAAGGCCAAGCTCTGAGGGAGGAGGGGCTAAAGGTCCGCTCGTTCTCCAGCATCAGGCCTGGATGGAGACAGGGAGGGGGGGGCAGAACCAGATCAGTTCTCCCTAGAGAGAGAGAGATCGCCATGGAGACGGACTGATCTGGATCTTTTCTTTCTTTAGTTTTTTACTAACAACTAATTAACCAATTAATTTATAGAGCAGCTCAGGAAGAATCATGGAGAAGCTGAGCAGATGTCTGCAGGGGTTCCTCTCCCACAGCAGAGCCTGCTACTGGTCTCCTTACTGGTCTCTCACATGGGGGAGGTGTTTGGAGGCCAGGCTGCTGCTCAGAGGTTTTAACCTGGAAACAGGAAGTGGAGTCTGAGGGAAATAAAAAGCTTTTGGAAACATCTCCCATCTGGACTCTTTATTTGGTTCTGAACTTTTTAAGCAACGATTGAAATTAAATCCCAACTTTAATGGTTTTAAACTAATCAGCAGAATCTGCAGTTTTTTCTGTTCAATATTTCTGTGTTTTTCCTGCTGGTTCTTCTAGAAAAACTTCTAGAAATAGAGAAATAAAGCTTTAATCAGGAGGCCTCAGACGTTCCACCATCTTTACTCTGCTTCCCATCAGGAACATCAGGAAGGTTTAACAAAGTCAGATTTAAATCCGTGACTCTAAATTAATCTAGATTAAAGTCTGAGTTTTCAGTTTCCTAAAAGCTGCGATCAATCAGTTCAATCAGCTCTAAGTAGATCTACTCAGAGTTAAGAGACGGTATGAAACGCCATCATCAGCGGAGCCTTGAATTGACGAGTCACCATGACAACAGGAAACAGGAAGTGACTGTTTAACACCATTGGAACTAGAGATTAAATGAAAAAAAAAAATGTTTAAAAGACAGAAATGGCTGCAAAGGAAAGGAAGATTGAAAGTCTATATGAAGTGGGATATGGCAGGCAGTATTCACATTTATTCAAAGCACTCTCTGTTGTTCCATTTGTAGATCAATAAAATAAATCCTCCTGATTAAAATCAGTCCTAGACTGAACTGTAATAACATTTTCTAAATTACATTTTGTGCAGCACAAACTGAATTTCAGAAAGTAAAAATATACATATATATACGTATATGTATGTATATATATATATATATATATATACTTTTAAGAATTAAGTTTCAGTAAAACCGGACCATTCAAGGTTTATGTCTTGAATGGTCCGGTCCAGTCCGGCCTGGCCCGGTCCGGTCCGGTACGGCCCGCCTCTCTCCTCTACATGAAGGTGCTGATGAACTCTAATCCTTTCAACCAGAACCAAAGTTCTCCCAGTAGAACTAACTGGGTCTCATTTTTCTGGACCTGAAGGTCTGGAATATTCTGCATCCTCAGCTGGACCCATCCGACAGGTTCTGACTGGTTCTAACTGGTTCTGACTGATCAGTTAAGGAGGAAAATGGGATCAGGAACAGGATACCTGTACCTAGTCTGACCCAACCGGGTCACAGCCTCATCAGAACCAAGGGAATGGGTCACCAACTGTTCCCAGTGGGCGGTTCTGGGTGGGCCCGTTCTATGGTGCCTTGTTTTCAACGAGAAACATTATTTTGATTCTGACCCGGATTATTTCTCACTGACTCCTCTATGCCTGGGGATAAACAGAACCAGGACTTGTGACCCGGTTCGGGTCCAAATGAAGCCAGGAACACAATCCTGTAGGACAGCTGACCTGAATCCTTCTTTTGGTTCTGGTTCTGAATGTTTTACAGGTTGGTTGGAGATTTCCATCTCAGAACCGTTACCGGGTCACAGAACCGTTTCTGGGTCACAGAACCGTTGGCGGGTCATATAAACCTAACCAGGTCGTCCTCTGAGTCCGGTTCTACCTGAGGCCCGGTTTGATCAGAGCCCTCACTAGTTGGAGGAAGGAACCGTTTTCAGTTTGGACCTTTGGTGTTAAGATGGTCAGAACCATGACAGAACCGGTTCTGATCCGGTTTTACACCCTTTCCTTCCTCACCCAGAGAGGTTCTGGTCTCCATGTTCTGCTGACCTCCTGACCCGTTTGGACTCGAGGTTCTGATGGTCAGAGGGGATGAAGTTCTGCAGAACCAGGATCAGAATAGAGACTCTGAGCAAGCGGCGCCCTCTGCTGGAGGAGCACGTGATCCACCAGCAAGAGTCTAAGCAACACCCCCCCCCCCCCCCCCTCTCAGTCTGATTGGATGGTAACCCCCCCCCCCCCCCCCTCCCTCCATTGGACTGAATGAATGGATGGATGGGGGGGGGTCAGCTCCACATTCCTCTGGGCTGCTTCCTCTCTCCCAGTTAACAGCTCAGTTTGAGTCACAGCCGCTCTGAGGTTCTGAGGTTCTGGTCCGATCCTGGTTCTGCTCTGGCTGGACTCTCTGGTTCCTGAGAGGAGATGAAGCTGCTGCTGCTGGTTCTGGTGGTTCTGATGGTGGAGCAAAGTGTTGCTCAGCAGAAAGGTCAGAACTTTTACCTTCATGTTTCTATTGGGTTTCATGGGGTTCTGTTGGGTCCAACAGATTATTCTGGTTCTGCAGAACTTTCTGGGAAGGTTTTAGTCTGGAGCTGAAGTTTGAAACTTGGATGTTTTAAAATGTAAAAGTTTGGATCAGATTAACTGATGATCGTGTGTGTGTGTGGGGGGGGGGGGGTCTGACTGTGAACGGGTCGTGGTTCTGGTTCTGTTGGTTCTGTTGGTTCTGTACTGTTATCTCTGCAGGGTTCTGGTTCAGGTTCTGTTGCTCTGACCCCCCCCCCTAACCTCCCCCACAGCTCGGTCTCCCTGTGGGGGAGGGGTCAGAGGTCAGTTCAAACATGTGGCCTGATGCCCCCCTCCTCCGGTGATCACATCTGTCCTCAGCGGTTCTGTCTCTGGACCCTACAGGTCCATATCTGTCCAGAGAAGCCGGACCGGGTCCGGACCGGATCGCTGGGGCTGAACCCAGAGTCCGGCTCTGTGTCCGGCCGGATCCAGAACCTTTGGGACAGATGTTCTCCAGAGAAACTTCTCCATGGAAGATGGTTTAGCTGGTGAGATGAAGAACAGCAAGACGCCTTCACACTGTCACACTTGAACCGGGATCTGGTAGAACTGAACCGGGTCTGGACTCTGACCCGATCTAAACTGCAGAATTGATCCACCTAAAGTGGTCATATGACCTTTGCCCTTTGTCTTGTTGATCACTAGGTTCTGGTCGGTGCAGATGGTTGGGTCCGTATGGCTGTTTAGTTCTGGGTTTTGGGGGAACGGGTTCTGCCCAGTCCAGAAACATTCAGGCAGGCGGGTTCAGGACTTTCCGCTGCAGGTCCAGGTCTCTGACTGGCCAGAATAATAAAGTTCTGGAAAGGTCCGTTCAGATTTCTGACTTGAATGTGACTGAGCCCACAGCCTGACCTCTAACACACTGGCGGGGCTGTCAGGGTGGTTCTGACCCAGTTCAAGGTGAACCACCAGAACCAGACACAACATTCTGACTGCAGTCAGTCCAAACAGCCGGTCTGCACCCAAGGCTCTTTACTGATAACTTCTCTATAAACCCAGGACACTGCTAAGCTCTTCTGGTCCTGGTCCTGGTCCTGGTTCTGATTCTGGTCCTGGTCCTGGTTCTGGTTCTGGTCCTGGTCCTGGTTCTGGTTCTGTTCCAGATGCCGGGTCAGACTGATGGACCCCCAGAGTTTTATCACCTTCAGGTTGAAAACAAGATCAGCAGGAAATCTCTAAACAAACAAGGAGAGAAAACAAGAAATCAGCAGCTGAGTCAATAAGCTGAGGTCACATGATCATCAATCATCCATCCATCCTTCATCCATCCATCCATCCATCCTTCCATCATCCATTCATCCTTCATCCATTCATCCTTCATCCTTCCATCATCCATCCATCCATCATCCATCCTTCATCCATCCTTCCATCATCCATCCTTCCATCATCCATCATCCATCCATCATCCTTCATCCATCCATCCATCCATCATCCATCCATCCATCCATCCATCCATCCATCCTTCATCCATCCATCCATCCATCCTTCCATCATCCATTCATCCTTCATCCTTCCATCATCCATCCATCCTTCATCCATCCATCCATCCATCCTTCATCCATCCTTCCATCATCCATCATCCATCCATCCATCCATCCATCCTTCATCCATCCTTCCATCATCCATCCATCCATCCATCCATCCATCATCCATTCATCCTTCATCCTTCCATCATCCATCCATCCTTCATCCATCCATCCATCCATCCATCCTTCATCCATCCATCCATCCATCCATTCTTCCATCATCCATTCATCCTTCATCCTTCCATCATCCATCCACCTTCATCCATCC